>NC_033630.1:149905-224004 GCF_001540865.1 Ananas comosus | reverse complement strand
TGGTGGGGGGGGGGGGGGGGGGGGGGGGGTGTGGTGCGACTCGTCGGGAGCAGGTGGGCCCGGCGATGTCTCGGTCGCATTAGGACATAGGTTAGGGAGGGTGAGCCCCTCTCCTCCCCTTGCCTAAAAAAACTGGTGTGGGCCCCATACCCTCCTCTCCTCTAGTGCTGTGCGTATGTTACGTATGATGTGTATATAATTATATATACCTCTTATCACATATTTCATCTATCATCATTTATCGGGGGCCCACCAACAAAGGGACAACCTGTCCTTGGGGGGCGGCAAATATCGGCCCATCGGTAGCGCAGAAAGCGCCTCTCCTCCCTACGCGCCCACCAACAAACCCACAACCTGTCCTCCAGGGGCGCCAAATATAGGCCCATCGCTAGCGCAGAAAGCGCCTATCCTAACCACCCTCTCTCTCTCTCTCTCTCTCTCTCTCTCTCTCTCTCTCTCTCTCTCCCTTTGTGCCCCCTCCTCATCCCCTCTCTCTCTCTCTACTTTTGTGCCCCCTCCTCATCCCACACTACTACATCAACATTCAACAATTACTATTAATTCCCCGGACCCGGTCTGCCACGTCAGCCGTGCAGACCGCGCTCAACCCATCCGTCCTCAATCTCATCTCGGCGTATATGCGCCGACCACCTATCATCTGACTGGCTGAAATATTTTAACAGTTATTTTAAAACAGATGTTCGAACTCTCGTTCGCTTCTTGCCATAAGTTCCTTCTCGAGTGTATGAGAAAAATTAATAAAAAAAAAATCTATTTCTTAAGTTTGGTGCCCACCATACTTGCCACAATAATAATTATCCGATAGTGGGCGTTGAAGATTGAAATAAAATGCGAGATAAATAGTCAATTCACGAAAAAAAAAAAAAAGCGCTCTCTTCTATACCTCTATTCCTAATTAGTATATTATAGAGATTTATTTAATGTATGTGCTTCTTTACGTAAAGCTGCTTGTGGGGATTCTACATTCCACTTTAATTTAAAAATTTTCCCTCATAGTTCTTCTACGGTAATATACCTAGCTGTTTACATGGATATACACATCATACCGTGTATAGTATATTATGAACGCCTCGTGGTTCATGCTTCCCTGTTTATTCCAAAGATGCTTGTCCTTTCTAGGAAGCCGTGAAATTACCAAGCAATTGTAATTCTAGTCATGTAACATAATCCTGGACTCGTAATGCCATGGCATCAATTCTAAAAAGTAGGCAAATATAATTTGGTTCAAAGAAAAACTAATTTCTTTTATTTTGAGAGATAGATAGCACGCTACCCGCTTTGTTTATTTCATTTAAAAATAAACTTAGCTGAAAATGTGAATCAACTATGATTTGAACTTGGGTCTCAGATATCAACCGCCAACCGCCAAGCTCTTTGCCATTTATTCTAGAGACGGTCAGTAGAGAAATTAATTTCCAATCCAATTATGATCACTTCCTTTTGAAATAAACATTAGAAAAGAGGTAGGGGCCAAATAGAAAAAGTTAGATTTATTTTGAATATATTCTACTTTTAATATTTCAGATTAAATTTAAGTTTGTGAAATTTCACTTTAGGATGCTGGATTATTCATCTCTGGCCATCCTGGTCAATTTTCTAGTCAATCGAACAATTTTCCTTTCACTCCTTTCCAAAAATTTATTTGATTGATTAATTAATTGGTACATGCATATGTGTGTATAATTTAAAGAGCTTTTACTGTTGGAATAATAAGGTTGATAATTAAGATGTGAAATAATTAGTTATAATCATTAATAAATTGGAGCCGGTAGGGAAATTCACTTCAATTATATATATATATATATATATCCAGACATAATGTAGCTTTCTAGTCGATGAATTAAGCACTAGTCGATAGACTTGTTATTATCATTAGCTGGAAGCTACAGAAGGCAAAAAAAAAAAAAAAAAAAAAAAAAAAATCTTAAATTTCATGGAAAATCACCTGACATTCAAATACTGACAATACTAATCATTTGCATCAACTATTACTGTTGTTCAACCAATATGGACCAAACAAAACATCTTTTCAGTTCAGTGTTAGGTCAGCTTGTGACAAAAAAAGCTCAGTCTCTTGATCTGCGATGCCAGTTGGCAAGCCCAATTTTATGCTAGGTTGTGCATTACTAGGAAAGTAATAATACGTGGTTAATTTTTACAGTAAAATAGTTATTAATTTTTTATTTTTTTTTCACTTACATTCACCTTGAGCAACATATATATTTTAGCTTTAGCCCACCAACTTAGTCTTATTGCATTTTTTATATTAAAAAATATGAGAAATATTCATACTTATAAATTAGAATAAGAAACGCTGGTTCTTCGATCAAATTTTGAATGACTTTATAGTCAGATCGTTCCTGTGTTTCGAATATATATTCAGTCTCATTCGAAGCTTTAGACAAAAGTGCTATTGAGATATTGGGCCCTTGTGGTATCTCGTACACATTCCGACGATTGGCCAAGCGGATAAGTCAACTTCAAAATGTAATAAGAGAATAAGCTAGAATGGAATATAAAATCAAGAGCATTTTTTATTAAAAAAATTTATTACTCTTCTGGCTGGGGTTACTATACTCATATAAGTATAGAGCCCTTTGTGCTCATAAATTTTCGACCGTGGGAATGAAAAAATATGCGGTTAGGATGAGAGTGATTATGGTTAGGTTGAGAGTGGGCCCCCTAGGGTTGAGTGGGTGGTTGGTTGATTGAATAGTATAATCTAACGGGTGAAAATGATTAAAGGGTGGATCTAACGGCTAAAAACTTATAAGTACAAGAGACTCTATTCCTTATAAGTACAAGAGACTCTATTCTCATAAGAGTATAGTAGCCGAACTCTACTCATCCTCTCTCGACTACACTAAACTTCTGACTTTGCTTGAACTGCAAATGACTACAATAAGCATACCGTGCCTTGGCATTGCTTTCCATGAAACTGTATTTTTTCCTCCCCTAATAGCAAAAGGCATCATTCTTTTCTGGAGATCATGTCTTGATTTTGTTATTCCTACAAAACAATTAAGTATGTATCCACTCAATTTTTTATTATTTTAAACAAAAATTTTAGTAGCATCGGATGGTGATGATATGTGAATTTAAGCCGCGGAAGAGATTTATCGATTTTTTTAAATTTGAAACATTACAGCATGATACATATCAAATATTTAAGAAAAATGTTATATAGGCATTCCATATAGATTCTTTATCTTACGCCGACCCCTTGAATCTAAAAATTTAAAGTATTCCAATAAATTTTTAATTTTTTAAAAAACTATAATAAAATAAGTGAAAAAATATTAACTAGTAAAGTAATCTGGTGTAAAATTTAGAGGCACATAATAAATGTACGGATAATATTACTCGACCTCGAGCTTTAATGCAGCCCCCTATTTGCGGAGCTTTAGATGGGAAACAAACAAAAAATAAATGCAGCGGCTCATAATGGGCCTGGCATTCAGAACACAATCATAACAAGTGGCAGTCTTATTCTTCTTCTGTTACACTACTTCTAATTTCTCCATTTAATTTCCTTTGTCTCTTATGCACCCCTGCTTTTTCCCAAAAGGGAAGATGAGCAGCTCAAATTATTTTTTCAACAAATGAAAAGGGGCTCGTATGATAAAATAAAACAATTTAATATTCAAAATAGAAATAAAATTAAATTCCCACCTCTCTCTCTCTCTCTCTCTCTCTCTCTCTCTCTCTCTCTCTCTCTCTTCGCTTCTCTTTTCTTTTTTTTTATTTGAGTCTCTTTAATAAAAAGAACTCAAAGTTGAACCTACCCTTTAAATTAGTTACGGGGGGTTTTTGAAGTTTTCCCTTAATGGGAAAACTTCAAAAACCCCAAAAACCCCCCTGTGGTTTCGTGCATTCTCACTTTGCTACCCTGTGGTTTAAAACGTATCAATTTACTCCCCTGTGGTTTTATTTTTATCTTTTCGGAAGCTTTTTCGTTAATATTTCGTTAAATTATATACAAAAAACTTCAGATAACCATCTATATTTATCGAATAGTCACTTTAGTATCCTTTAATTTTAACTTTGTCACTGATTTAAAAAAATAATAATAATAAAATTGATAACAAAAAGATAAAAACGAAACCACAGGGGGGCAAATTGATACGTTTTAAACCACAGGGTAGCAAAGTGAGAATGCACGAAACCACAGGGGGTTTTTTGAAGTTTTCCCTTAATTAATTAACCCGAGCCCGAAAAGGGCATTTTGGTCATTATACATAAAGAATGGCCCTTTCGTTGACCCTTATAACCCCGACGGCGAAGCCAACGGCGCCGGCCTTGCTACGCACCCTCTCTCTCTCTCTTCCCCCCACTATAAAAGCCCCACTCTCCCTATTCCTCTCTCTCTCTCTCTCTCCCACCCCCATCCCCACTAGTAACTCTCTCTCTCTCTCTCTCTCTCTCTCTCTCTCTCTCAAATCCCTCTCGTTCTCCAGCGTTTTCTTGATAATAAAAAGGAAAAGGAAAAAGGCGCCATACCCCCCATTCGTATAAGCTGTTAGCTACGAATTTTGAGCAACAACCCACAAAGCTAGGAAGTGGGCAGCGGCTGTTTCTTGCTCGTATTGCTGCTTATTCTTCTTCTTCTTTTGTACTAATTAATTAATTAAGTAATTAATTAATTAATTAATCTGTACGCCTCGAGAGAGATCGGGATCGAAGAGAAGGAGAAGAAGAGGATCATACATAGAGCTAATTAATTAGCTAGCTAGCAGATAGATATAGATAGAAATTTACTTATATAAATAAAGAATGATGGGTTGGGCGTGGGCGTGGGCGTGGGCGTGGGCGTGGGTGATGGTGGTGATGGTGGCGGTGATGGTGAGGTGGGTGTGGGCGGCGAGCGTGGTGGGGGCGTGCATGTACGTGGCGGTGAAGGTGGCGGAGGTGCTGTGGTGGAAGCCGAAGCGGTTGGAGAAGCACTTCGCCGAGCAAGGGATACGGGGCCCGCCCTACCGCTTCCTCGTCGGCTGCGTCAGGGAGATGGTCGGCCTCATGCTCGACGCCTCCTCCAAGCCAATGCTGCCCCAGACCTCCCACAACATCCTCCCCAGAGTCCTCGCCTTCTACCACCATTGGAAGAAGATCTACGGTACGTACGCGCGTATAACTTCATTATTCTAACCTACGCACTACGCACCCACCCACCCATGACCCACCCCCCCACCAGCTAGCGGAACCGTATCTATACGCACAAACACCACACTCTACTCTCTACTCTATCTACTCTATGTACTCTCTCTCTCTCTCTCTCTCTCTCTCTCTCTCTCTCTCTCTCTCTCTCTCTATGTATACGCTTCAACAGTGGCGGCGGCGATGGTGGTTTGGTTTGGTTTGGGTTGGGTTGGGTTGGGATGGGTTTCGGAGGCGGGTCTCTTTTTTGCCTTGTTCTCTTCCCTTTTGGCCTTTTCTCCTAACTGGGCTCTCTCTGGATTCCTTACTGGTTCAATTGTGTTTCTCTTCTTTGGATCCTAGCAAGTGGGTTCTGAATGTTTAAGCTTGCGCTTTGCGACGATCATCATCATTTTCTCTTTTGCTTGCGCTTGGGATGGGAAGGGAAGTACCGCCTTCTCTTCTTCTTCTTCTTCTTCTTCTTTCTTTCTTTCTTTTTTTTTTTTTGCGATGCCTTTTTTTTTGAAAAAAAAGTTTATATATGATATATATATATATTACTACTTATTATATATATATATATATATATATTGTTTGGGGTGTTGGGGGTTTTCTCCTTTTGAGTGGTGTCAGCCTTTTTTGTGCTTGAGGTGGTGGTGGGGCTATTCATGATTCATCTGCTCCAAATTCACCTTTTTACCATTTTCGTATCGGTTGGAATCATACACGTCTACCCCCAGACTCTGTACCTTATCAGAGCGTTGATGCAAACAACCAAAACTCGATAATTTTGTTTCCTAATCCGGGTGGCTTGTGCTTCTCTTCTACTCATCTTCTATGAAACCAAGTTTTTCACTTTTCTTCTTCTTCTTTTTTTTTAAATTTTTTTTTTAATCTTTTCCTTCTTTTTCTACAGTAATAACTCTTATTAACTCGTTGTTTGTTTCTTCGCGTTCTCCTCTTAATTTGTCCTTAATTTATTGGTGATCAGCATCTCTCTCTCTCTCTCTCTCTCTCTCTCTCTCTCTCGAAACAGATGGCCATATGGGCTCTCTGCTGCAGTGGTAGTGGGAGTAAGTAGCAACTACCACCTCCTTGGGTTTTATTACCCCCTATATATCCACTCTCTCTCTCTCTCTCCTCTCTCTCTCTCTCTCTCTGACTCTTTTTGAAGAGTTTTGCTTCTGTAGCTGTAGCTCTCAAGTTCTAGGAGCGGAGTTGTTCGCTGTTGTTATCTCTCTCCCTTTCCTTGTCCCCTGCTTGCAACCTCCCTAGGCAGCTCCGGTCGATATTACGCACTGACACACTCCATTTCCTTTCCCTTTCCCTTTAATTCCCCCACTCCTAGTCCCCTCCTCAATTAATTAACTAACTAACTAGCTGTGTCATGGCTAATTAATTATATATTCTGCCTACGAATTAAATTAAATTCTTTTTCAAAAAATTTTTTTTATAAAAGAAATACTAAGAATAAGTATGAGGTGTTGAGGGGACGGATGGTGGTAACATAGTAGTAGCATCACGGTATTTGGGTCGTCATTTTCTTTTATTTTTCTTCTGAAGTTAAATAAAAGTGGGAGTGCGTGGCGGATTGTGGCAGGGTCGACATTTCTGATATGGTTCGGGCCCACGGCGCGGCTGACGATCGCGGAGCCGGAGCTGATCCGGGAGATACTGCTGTCCCGCTCCGAGTACTTCGACCGCTACGAGTCGCACCCGCTGGTCCGCCAGCTCGAGGGCGAGGGCCTCGTCAGCCTCCGCGGCGAGAAGTGGGCCCACCACCGCAAGGTCCTCACCCCCACCTTCCACATGGACAACCTCAAGGTGCGTGATCAAGTCCTGTACTGTGACCCTAATAACTACCAACTCCACACTCTCGCGTCCGGCCGGTCGATTATTCTTTAAATCTACGAAGATTCTTTTTCTTTTTTTTTTTTCCTTTTTTTTCTTTTTTTTATAAAAAAAACATTTTAAAAAAAATACAAATCAAATGAATAAATGAATGAATAAATAAGGTGGTTGGATTGAAATTTCAGCTGCTGATACCTTACATCGGGAAGACGGTGGTGGACATGGCGGACAAGTGGGCGACGATGTCGGCGGCGGCGGGGGAGGTGGAGATCGACGTGTCGGAGTGGTTCCAGATCGTGACCGAGGACGCCATCACGCGCACCGCCTTCGGCCGCAGCTACGAGGACGGCAAAGCCGTCTTCCAGCTGCAGACCCAGCTGATGGGCTTCGCCTCCGAGGCCTTCCGCAAGGTCCTCATCCCCGGCTACAGGTCCGCCCCGCCCCGCCTCGCCCGCTTTTATTTATTTAATTAACAAGCATTATTGATTTCCGGCCCGATTTGCTTTCTTGGTTGTTGTTGCTACGTGCGTTTTACTATCTATCACTACTAAATTAATTTCGGAAGAGCGGCCGGGCCTGAGATATATATTATTACTGCTGGCAATCTGATGACGATATAATGTGCAGATTCTTGCCGACCAGGAAGAACACGAGCTCGTGGAAATTGGACAAGGAGATACGGAAGCACCTGGTGCGGCTCATCGGCCGGCGAAAGGAGGACTCGGACTCGGCCTCGGCCGGAGAGAAGCCCGACGGCCGCGCTAAAGACTTGTTAGGATTGATGATCAACGCGAGGCCGCCGTCTCTGGCGGGGAAGGGGAAAGATTGCGATCGCTCGGCGGCGGCGATCACGGTGCACGACATCGTGGAGGAGTGCAAGACGTTCTTCTTCGCCGGGAAGCAGACCACGTCGAACCTGCTGACGTGGACCACCGTGCTCCTCGCCATGCACCCCGAGTGGCAGGAGCGCGCTCGCGCCGAGGTCCTCAGCGTCTGCGGCTCGCGCGCCCTCCCCACGCGCGACCACCTCGCCAAGCTCAAAACGGTAAGGGCAGTTTCGACGTCGTCGTTGATTTCTCCCAGCGGATCAAGTGCTGCATGTACGCTATCTAGTGAGTGACTGACGAGTGTGGGGGTGTACGTCATGACGCAGGTGGGGATGATACTGAACGAGACGCTGCGGCTGTACCCTCCGGCGGTGGCGACGATCAGGCGGGCGAAGGCGGACGTGGAGCTGGGCGGGTACGTGATCCCGCGGGACACGGAGGTGCTGATCCCGATCATGGGCGTCCACCACGACGCGCGGCTGTGGGGCCCGGACGCCGCCCAGTTCAACCCGGGGCGGTTCGCGGAGGGGGTGGCCCGCGCGGCCCGGCATCCCACGGCCTTCATCCCCTTCGGGCTGGGGGCCCGGATGTGCATCGGGCAGAACCTGGCGCTGCTGGAGGCCAAGCTCACCGTTGCCATCATCCTGCAGCGCTTCGTCTTCCGCCTCGCGCCCACCTACGTCCACGCCCCCACCGTCCTCATGCTCCTCTACCCGCAATATGGCGCCCCCGTCATCTTCCGACCCCTCCCGCCCGACCCCTCCGATCCACCGGCCGCCCCCCGATACAGATGAGGGCCCCACCGGCGACCGGTCAAGCTATTTCTCTCTCTCTCTCTCTCTCCCGAATGAATCATAGAAACCGCCGCCGCCGCCGCCGCCGCCGAAATGACCGAAACACCCCTGTACTGTACTTGTCCCGCCGCCCTTTCTCCTCTCCCGTATTAGTCAGTAGTCTTTAGATTATTTAGATAGATAAGGTTGGTTGGTCGGTTGGTTGGTTGGTAATCTCCGAACCAAAACCAACGCTAACATTTGGACCCACCGCTTCTTCTTCTCTTCGGATGTACAAGTTACCGGAAGTTACCCCTTCCTCCTCCCCTCGCCTCTTTTAACAGATCGGATCACGGATCAGATCAACCCTTTTAGGCTTAAATGACAGGAAACCCCACCAAGTCCTCTTTGGTTCCTTTTGCATGGCTTTGGTGTATGTAATTGTATACATGCTGTTTCTCATCTCTTCAATACAACTCATATTTGTTTATCCCAATCCTACAATGTTAAAAATATCTCTTCCTCCCACCCTGCTCCGGTCCCCTTGTAGACACAGAGAATTGAAAGTATATTTTACTGTTGAGAATTGACTCTCAAAGGAGTTCGGAATTAA
Source organism: Ananas comosus (assembly GCF_001540865.1). NCBI lineage: Eukaryota > Viridiplantae > Streptophyta > Magnoliopsida > Poales > Bromeliaceae > Ananas > Ananas comosus. Next base: position 214,786 of record NC_033630.1, on the reverse strand, counting down.
TTGTTCTTCTCTCTTGCTATGCGCTACGACGCTTTCTTTTCGGTGCGGACACGTGCCTCTTCCAAAACTCGATAATAACACGACAGTAGAGCATAAAAAGAAAGACACGGAGAGACAGAGAGATGAAAGTTTGGGAGAGGGCCGATTGAAATGTGAAATGGAGAAGGGGAGTTAAAAAAAAAAAAAAGAAAGAAAAAGAAAAAGTACAGGTGCTAATTGGGCCGCAAAAGGCACCAAAAAAGATAAGAAGAATATAAAATAAAAATATCTTTTTTTAAAAAAAATAAAGCGCAGAGTGTTTATGCGGTGAGCAGAGTGTTCCCTTATTTATGTATGTATAATAATAATAGTAATAATAATAAAGCGCACCGTTCCGTTTGCTACCGAGACCAGAGTGTGTCCGGGCAGTGTTGCACCCCGTATCGTCCTACATTCACGTCTCCCACCTCTCCCTAGCTTTGCTGACGCTCATTGATGAAACCCCTCCCCTGAGTCCCCTCCCTGCCCTGCCCTGCCCTGCTCTTCTGGATGATTCTGCGACCCGGCCTCTCGCCACCTCCCGCCAATAATTTAACATTCTGATGCATCACTCGAAATCCGAGTCTGCTATCCTATTAGTTGCTATCTAGAGCGATTGGTTAACATTTATTGTTGCCGTCAAACAGTCTCTGAGTTGAGCTTTAAATTCTCCACTTGAAAATATGAATTTCACTCCGAATCACCCAAAAAAAAAAAAAAACAGAAAAAGAAAGAAAATCTTTATAGAAGAATATTCCAGCAAGGGTTATTTGTTACCGAACCTAACGCCCCATGTTAGGCTCCTATTGACAATCCGACAAATTCCAATCGCATTTTAACTTAACCTCACATTAAATATAAAAAAAAAAAAAAACACACCTAGATGATGGATCAGTTATCTGTGAACGCCTAGATGATGAGTCGGTTATCTGCGAAGATGATCCTCAAATTATTAATAATATATATATATATATATGCTTTAAGCCTTCAAAACGGCATGTTGTTGAAGCTTTCAGGCATTTAATTTGCTGTACAGTAATAATTGCAGAATCTGTTCGAGATTTATACATATCAAAACTATCAACCACGCTCCCGCGTGCATATATCAATGACCATCCCTCTATAAACAATAGCAACACAACAGAGTGTACTGCTATATTTAGTTATTTGCAAGTAATAATGCACCCGCTCATTAATCTCAGAGGATGGATTCCCGTGATTCACCGTTCACGTGCCCCCACACAATTCTCCCAAATTTTCTTTTAGTAAAAGATAATATGCTACCATTTCGTTTATTTTTTGAAAATAAATTCAGCTAGAAATATAAAACAACTAAGATTCAAATTTTGAATCTCAGATATCAATCATCATGTCCTTTACAAACTACGTAAGATACGGCCGGTCACAAAATCCCTAAGATCGATCAATCTGGTGCAATATTTCATTTTACATGCAAATAAAAGAAAGCGGTGGAAGTATCATTCTTATGCTAAACAATATATTCTACAATAGTTTACTACATGCCGATATGAAAGATCTAAATTGGATAGCCGGTGTAATTCACGGAAAGAACAACGCACGATAAAAAAAAAAAAATTTAAAAAAAAGAATGAAAAACCATCAAATCGGCATAAATATTAATGCTAGCAGAATTTTGCAAGTGGAAGGAGGAATATTTTTCTACCCTAATAAAGCTTGATCCCATGTGTTAAGGCTTCGGACCAGCAAAGTGTGAGAGAATTGACGGGAGTCCTTTATTAAGGTAAGAATGTGAGAACTGCATTATTCGTTTACATAAAGCGAGCATTGATCACAGCTCGAGTCCAGTGAACAGAGCATGTAATGGTAGTGCATAACTCAATCATCGCCGCACCCTGACAATCATTGGATCGCAACATATCATCATATAAACCTATCTGCGAGCCAGGCTCATCAAGTACACCCCACATGACAAAAGCTCCTCTTTTTACTCGTTTGATGATAAAAGCAAAAAAGCCATTGCATCGGCCAGGTGGAGCGCTCTCTCCGAGCTTGGGCTTTTCTTTCCTTCTTCCCGCTAGAGAGCCAGTTAAGCTCACTGTGGCACAACATACATGCCTTATCGACGCACTCCTCCTTTACGGATGCTTTGTATGTTTTGAGCCAAATAGATAGATAGATAGACAGAAGATGATGATGATGATGATGATGATGATATATTTTCATTGAAAGCAACCTTTTTGAGATCTCCTAAGGGTCCCCCCCCCCCCCCCCCGANCCCACCTCCCTCATAGGAGATATAGATGTGTTAATTTCTCATGTGTTGCTGGTCCCCATGAAAGCATGTGACAAGCGGGCATCCTTTCTTAATTCCGGCAACTTTCGTTCTTCCCATACATAAAATAATAGAGGAGGCGCACCACGGAGCATGTGACCCATCTCTCTGCATAATTACGTCTCTCAAGATTAAAGAATCTGTTTCAGATCATTAAGCACTCCTCTTTACAGTCTCTAACTTAACAATTAATTCCGAGAGCCGAACAACACACATATGTAGTGCCGACAAGCAAGGTAGTAGGCGGCTCGCCCTTAATCATCGCGAAGGTAATCTCAAAAGATGTGAAAGAACCACGAGAAACTAATAGGGTTCTTTTTCTTAACTCAATCGCAGGAATAGAATAGGATAGAATAGAATAGATAGCCACTGTCCGTACTTTAAGGAATAATAACTGTGTGGGTGTGGCATGCATGCATGCTTGATAGTAATAAGAGAATGGTGCCCCATTTTGTTAATGAATGGTAATTGCCCTAGTAGGTCTCTACTTTTTCGAGCACGCTCATGTGCTTGTGCTCAGAGGGAGAGGCAGATGATAGGAACAAGAGGAAGCTTCCATTCCCAATGGTGAGAGGCATTTTGCTGCCTAACAACACAATTCAAAAATGGCTTGATGATCAGAAGAGGAGGGCAGGTAGGAAACAAGAGTGGAGATCATGTCTTACTACTAGGCATCATGGCTTGTCCTTTCTCTTAGTAGAGTCCTTTGTTTATTACTTAATTGATTCTCCTGCTGGGGCCAATCTATATACCCTATTTCACTCTCACTATTATATAATATGGCTTTTTGACCCCCTTATTTCCTCGTTCTAATCTCAAGAGTTACTAACTATTTCTTAATCCTGGAAAGCTTTATCTCTACTTAAAAGGGTTTAAAACTCCATGTTTCCAGAGTCACTAACTAAGAGCCAATTGAGGTGAATACAGACCCGCATTGGTTCAAAACATCTTTAAAATTATCCCTAAATAAATCACTATGCAGCTGTGAAATGGTACAACAATCGAGTGCTTATGAGTAACGCGGCTTAAATCAGGCGAAGGCTTGCGAGTAATCTCAAAGCAATCCCCGTGAGCAAATAGAGAAGTTCATTGTCGCAAAAATAATATAATAATAAAAAAAAAAAAAGAAGAAGAGAGGTCAACCCTCCACTCCCACCATCCCCGTGGAAAATTTCTTTTCTTCCCTCCTCATGTGGCACATTTGTATTTTTGATATACCTGATCAAATCAGAAGGAACCAATAGTACATGGAATCATGTGCACCTAAGGTGTCGATCTTATTAATTAGTTCAAACGCAATAATAAAGGAAGGAAAGGAAAATCACTTATTTATACCACTAGTGTTACTATATTTCTATGATAAGGATGAGTAATGTACTTTCTGATTAGAAAAAACCTTATAAGCTAGCATCAGATCAGAATGACTCGGAAGTTTCAACAACTACTACCTTCATCCTAGAATGCTGCTCGAGTCAACTCTTAAAATAACCAACAAGCGAATTTAGGCTCCACAGGGATGAGTTAAAGCTGATATTGGAGGCTTTGACTTCGGAATTTACGGTTGTATTCTATTCTCTAGATTAAGATTCTTCAAAGTTAACAACCAGAAGAAATTAACATGCTTAAGTAAGAGGGACACAAAAATGCGAGAATGGGGGATCTTCAAGCGTCCATGGGGCACTCATTAGTACAATTTTTTGATGAAGTTTTATCATGATTCTAAGGCAGCCAAACCATAATGTCTGTATACCGGGGTGACTGCTCTTAGTTGGCACCTAGGTCCATGGCACTTTCGAAACTCCAAGAACATACGGAGGCCAATTATCAAGATCGCAATCGCAAATCTCGATCAAGCCCAAAAACCCTAACTTAGAATGTTACAAAGCACATGCTGCTATTGAGGTGGGGCCACCGAGTTGTTGGTCGTTAGGCACGAGGACCGACAGCTGTCCGACCAACGATCTTTTGCACAGCTGTGATCGAGGTCCATCCAACCGTCGATCCAACTAAAGACAACAAATGATTTTTGAAACAACCAATCTCCCTCCCCTCTGCTCTAAAGAAGCATCGCTAGCTCGGCATGCTTGTGACTCTACACCTCATGGACTCCAGCTCATACGATCGAGGCCTCAAAGCCCCATAATAAATAAGCGCCAGGAGGACCCTTGGGAGGAGGATGCCCCCCACATGACACTCTCCTCTATAGTGGTTTTCGTTTATGTGCATTTCCCTAGTAAATTCCACTAGATCCATGGCTTCATTCTATAACCATCCCTTAATAAAAGCTCATTTCTTTATTCATTGGCCTTTGTCTGCCCCTAACTAAATGCCAGATACCCTGGCCCTTGATTTGTGCCAATCTGTCGGACTGCTCTAAACAGCCGCAGCATCACAATCCTCTCTAGTCCCCTCACTCTATGATTGGAGGGTCTCTTGCCATGTACAAAGGAACCGTACTGTTCCCTTCTTTTTTTCTTTTTTTCTTTTTTTCTTTTTTATCTCAGTACACCCTTCTCTTCTACAGAGGTTGGTTGGTTGGTTGGTTACAGCTGCATTTTGGGATTAAATAGGCTTATTAGCCGTATACCAAGGAGCCCTTCTCTATTCAGCAATTAGCCTAGTTGATTGTCTCGTGCTTTGTTCGGATGTTTTTTAATTGACCACACCACTAGTTCACCTTTTTCCTCATATATGACCAATTATACTTTTTCTGCAGATGAATTTACGACCGATTGCATAGACTCCAAGAAAGAAATCATGAGCATGCAAACATGCATCTCCAGATGAGCATATTCTAATGCATGTTCTTGGTAAGCTTAAGCTATAATGTGTGCCCTTTTAGCCATTGATCAACATCTAGATGCAGGAGGGTGGTTCAGTCACATATTTTCATGTCGGATCCAAATATAAAATTCCTGAAGTTTCTACCTACGGCCATATGCAATCTAATCATCTCACATATTTTCATGCAAAGACCAGATACAGAACTGCTTATTCTTTCTAGCAAGCGCGCGTATTTCTCACTAGGCACATGTTTCTCAGACACCACTTCTTCAATCATCTAATTTTAAGTCTTTTGTATGTTATCCTTCACAATCTTACTCCACCAATAAGAAATCTAGCAACATCATAATCATCTTTGGGGCATTCCGCGTTTCTACAACTCCTAAAGTCATATCTACTGTGTGTGTATATTCACTAATTCTTTTCACAATGATAAGCTTCTCATGCAACTTACTTTTGTGCGTCCACACTCCACATGGAATCTCCAACAATTTCTCGGCCATCAGCAAATTGTTAAGTCATCAAACATTTCCTCACATCATTCACCAAGTCTGAAGCTATTCAAGTGAAATGAAAGCACATCCACTGTGGAGAACATTTAAGGGCCTGACCCATATTTGGCCTTATTATGGTCATGCAAAACATACATATTATAACCATAGATATTTATCAAGTACTGCCATTGTATACTTAAAAATATCTACTACTTTATTTGGTTTAAACATTCCCTCCCATATTTGTAAGTTTATAGCGTGTTGACATCGTTACGCAAATCATGGTCAAGAAAAAGTAATTAAAAGATGAGATAGATAGATGAAAAGTTATCAAGGGTAAACTAGAAGTACTACTATATGATATACATTTCAATTATGCAAATATAAAGATAGAGAGAGAATGCATTTCCGACTGATGATTTGTGGTAGCTCCATACAATAATATAATTAAAGCTTCATACAACAATAATTAAAAAACAGCAAAATTATATAGCTAGTACCTTAATTAACTAACCTAACAGCTGATGTTTGAGTCCATCAGTCCAGTGGAAAGGTCAAGTATCCCGGTGGAGATGCTAATCATAAAATGCATCCACGTATCCTACCCATCACATGCCTGGCACGTGATTCGGTTCTACTCGTCACATGATTATATTCAATCTGCACAAAGGAATGAGTGAACCAATATGGTGGGCCAAACACCAAGCATAGGAAGATGTACAACGCACCTCCTCTTTTTATTACCGCCTGTCTCCGCCAACCACAGAGAACTCTTGCAAGAGAATGTTAAACATTTAGAACCTAATGAAAAAAGAGAAAAGAATGACAAGGATAACCGAATAGCATAGTGCTCCTTTCAATGAATGGGCGAAAGGAATAAATTAGAGCATAGAAGGTTAAGAGCAGTTCCAAAGCACATGAAGAAGAGAGGACATGTGTGCAATACCATATCCATGAATATATTGCTCTAATGATTTATGAATAGATAAACACAAGATACATGTGGGGAACCCTGGTGGTCAATAAATGCCTATTGCATATTCAACTTCAAGCCTACAATATCAGCAACAGCGAAGGCATAATGCTGATGAGGAATTAATTTTGGCCCATGTTTGGGCCCACCAGGATATTAACTCAACTGGACTATTAAGGCACAGCAAAACCACAACGTTGTTTCTTGGTACCAGCATTGGGTGTTGGGCTCTGCTGATGCATTATCTGAATACTCTCAGAAAGTCTGACCACTGCACCCTGCATAGTATTGAAATTTATTACATTAAAGTTTGAATTGGGGCAAAAATACTGAGAATACACAGTACTAAAAACTGGTAGTAGGAACTAATTTCATCTTTTTCTTTGCAGACAATCCTTAAATAACGAGAATTGCTAGGTCATCTACTTGTCATTAATGAGGTTTCCATCCATCATTATCCTTCCCTTACCACAAAAAGAAAAAAGGGTTAATAAACAGCAGAATGCGTCTAAAAATGTTTGAACTCCATCTAATTTAGGCATCACATCATTAGCTACACGCATCTCTACTAAATGTTATATACCATCTGCTGTCTCCTTTCATCCTCTGCACACCAACTAAGAGCAATCAATCACCCACAAGTATTTCCTTTGAACTCCACCTCCCCATGGTTTCATAGTATAATTTCCTTCTTATCATGCTCACTGCCAGGCTGCCTCAATTCGCTTGAATAATAAAAAAAAGAATAAGGTCTACCTACTTCAATAGCTAACCCTGAAAATTGAAAGTACACAACTTTCTTGTCAAAAAAGAAGAGGAAAAACTTCATTTGATAAAATGAACAATATTGATTTGACAAAAACTTCATTTATAAAAAACTTCCTTTGCATTCAGTGAACAAGATTGATTTAGAATTGACTATCATTTGATACAATTGGAGGCTGCTTCTTTGAAATTGGTTTATTCTTGTCTTGCTCTTATTTTGTCTTGTAGGAAGAAGTCTTCCAAGTGGATTAATAAATGACATAGAAATTATGTTAATTATATCAGTTATTAAATGTGAATATTTGTTAGGTTACAGATCAGATATGATGCAGTAAGCGATTTTTATTTTTTATTTTTTGATCTGGTATTTTTCTTTTCAAGGCCTATATTTCAATCAAGGTTTCTGTCAATCAATAGTTATCAGTCTTTGCTCACATTATAGATAACAATATTTTCACCTAATAATATATATTAGCCACTGAAAGTTTGCGAAATGTCACTACCATCCCAGGCTCCCAGCTGAATCAACTACTTTCTCAAGCCTACTGTGCCAAAGTCATACTTCCAAGTTCAAGATTAGATGTTGATTGCAGCCAAGTGACAATAGCTGGTCGAGACTTCAAACCCTTAAGAGTCAACTGCTGTAAACTGTTGTGTAACGTACAGAAAAAAAAGAAAAACAATAATCATCTCACAATACCAACTAAAGATTTTAGTCATATGTAGGTCAGGAAAAATGCCAACTGACTCGATAACTAAACACCAGACTGGGTAACTCAGTTTACATCCTATATTACTAATCAACATAACATCCAAAAAGCTACTGTTTATTCTATTATGTTGTGTTAAAAGTGCTATTTTCAGAAGAATGACTACTAGACATTATCGTTTCCAGCAACAACTGCATGTTATAAGGAACCATCCAAACTGAAGTAGCTGGATGTACATCTTCCTGTCACAGTCTGCATTAATAAGAAAGTAGGAAAAAAAGAAGTAATAATTCTGATCTCTTGACACTTTTGTTATCTAAAACAGCTGGAATAAAAAAACTTCTATTCCACTATATAAAGAATTAACTGACACACCTACATGCATGGCAGAACATCTGCAATAGAAACTGCATTGCCCGACCAGCTACAATTTTTAGTAAACCAATATAAAGTTACGACATAAAAATTACAAATTCACGATGTATAAACTCAATTTTCAAGCTTTCTTCTTAACAATGTAATAGCAAGTTAATCTGCTCATGTCAAAAACAAAGAGAGCAGAGCTCCTGCCATTCCATTACAAGTATGGTTAACAAAGTGCGCAGACCAGTTCATTGAACAGAAGTTAACTGAATTCAACTGAATGGTTGTGCCAAAAGGACATTGAGGCTGCTATGCGTTAGATGCCTGGAGCAATGGACTAAAATATACATAAATGTTAAATCAAAACCGTCGAAAAGACTACGAAAGTCATATTAGCAGCTGTTCTATAAACTCGATCCTATTTATTCCAAGGGTTGATCAAGTAATCACAAACTTAAATACAACTTCCCTGACAAAATATATTACCAAGTCCAAAGCTTGAATCTTGTAACTCAAGCTTAATTAATATCACATACTTGGGTAAAAAAAAAAAGGGAAAGGTCCAAAACACAGTAAAAAGAATGAAAGACATCATTAAAAAGGATTGCAACTTTTTTGATATTTATTAAATATCAAAATTGAAGAGGAAGTACGTGAAAGAAAAGGATTACCACTTGAGATATTTGGAAGGCAGTTCTCACACGTTGATATCTGCATTGGAGGCTTCTTACAAATTCATCAACCCCACCTGAATATTGCTCATTAATTATTTTAGACACATTGAACCAAGCAGAAAAGTTTCTCAATGGAAAAATTCTACTCAATAGTCTGCAACTTACAGGAAGAGTATCTTTAAGAATTTTAATTAGGTTACTAGTAACAATTAATTTTACAATCCTCCGGTCACTGAAGAGGAGTAATTAGCCATCAGAAAGCTTAATTTAATCATTTTTATCAAAGACCAATGCAAGTAATGTAACAGTCAAAAGTCTCTTTTCAGGCTAATTATCAAAATTTAGATACCTCAAATTGTGTCATCCCAATTCAGCTATCAGCAATGACATAATTCACATGACCTATAAACCACCATTATTGATGCTAGCTATAAAGAAAAGCATATCCAGTGGTGTTCTTAAAGGAGCGTGAAACTAATGGGCTAATGGCTGAAAAGGTACAAAACTAAAACACTATATATGTAAAGTGGAAAATAGCATCTGATATAAAGCTGTACATACTTCAAAAAGAAATAAAGCTAAATAGAAGAAAAAAGAAACAGAATCAAGTAAAGAAGCAACGTTCTAAACAAAATTGCACGTTCAAAGGAGAATGACATTGGCAACCATAATCCTAAATATGATGAACTTATTAGTTAATGCTGATTAGAGTGTGGGGCTCTTTCAGAATCTTATCACAATGCACAAGGAGAAACAAGATAATCCAGTTGCTAAATAGAACAATTAATTACTAGCGTGATGACGGGAATGAACTCAATGAAGTACTTTGACAGCGTCACTTGTGCTTCAACTCGTGCAAATATGTTCACTTGTGCTTCAACTGGTGCAAATATTTCACTTGTGCTTCAACTCGTGCAAATATGTGAAACTCTATTAACAGCCAACTATGAACTAATTCTTTTCAATCATGAAACAATCATGTTTCTTCCAATTCATTCTTTATATAAAGTCCTTTTGTATTCATTTGATGTAGGAAAATCAGATGCTCTTATAACTAGTACTGCAGGCAAAAAATAAGCTCATATAGGATTTAGGAAATAAAAGTACCAGTTGGTCATCACTTATTGGCTTATTTGAAATATCAGATGGAAAGTCGCCAGTGTTTGAAGTACAAAGAAATGTGACAATGACCATTAGCACAGATCTATGAAGTGTGCTTTAAAGGCCTCCAACTTTGGCCCTGGAAAATGGACAAAAGGTATTAAATATGTCCAAAAAAATGAAACACTTGAAGTTGGAGAAGAAAGTACCCAAAATCTAAATAAGAAATGCAAAAGTATCAAGAAAATGTTCAATTTACCCTCCTACAACAGCATACTACAAGAAAGCATTAGGTAATAGTGCTTATATTAGTGCCAATTGGACAACAATAATCGAAACAACTAAACCCATTTAGGTAAAAAAGCATTAGGTAAACTTCAATTCTTTAAAAATATATGATACATCATAATTTCCCAAGATTTGTCACTGCTTCCACAGCAAATACAGAAAATGAGCACTTGAGAAGCAGCTAAAAAATTGTTCCCAGCTTACAATGGAACAAAACTATGTTAAAAAAATAAAGCACTTACTGGCATATAAGAATATCCAGCAATGACCTAAAAATGGCTCCTGCTTAATCTGAAGGACTTTTAGAATACACTAAGTTCTTTAGCTCCAGTAAATGTTCATCATTGGAAATGTTTAGCTCAAGCCGCAGATTCGTCATCAGCACTTCCTGTTCCCAGCTAATGGGTCCAGAAGCATACAATGCCATCATAGTGGAACGGTAGGCATGCAGCTCTAGCAAATGAGTTTCTTCTTTCAACTCCTGTTCCATAGAGATAGAAGGTTCCCTTGCTAACTCACAGGAAGTTTCATCTTCATCACCAAAGTTACTACAAAAGTTTTGACGATGATCGGCTAGAGGATACTGTGCAGATCTGCAGGGACTAGCGCTAACACTACAACTACCAACAGAAGATGAGGTGCTCTCCGCATCAATAGGTAGCGAACCTGCTGCAAGATGATAGTCATAATCAACATTTGTTCTTCTGCCAGTTTTTCTTCTGTCTAAAGATGAATGCACCTTTTCTTTACCCAATGATGTTGTTGGTGAAACAAACACATCTACCATTTCCGCCAAATATGGTGAGCAATTTGCAACCATTTGGTACTGCGTTCCCTCTTTCTCAATTTCTCGCAGCTTTTTGCATACTTCATTAGATGCTTTAACAGGACGTGATAAAACAACTGACTTTCTCTTCCTTCCTCTAGATAAATGCCCAGAAGTTCCTTCAAGAACATTATTGCTCATGGATGGAATTTGACTGTCCCCTACACAACAGTCCATTAATTCATGGCATTTCCATCCTTCCCCAGTACGCTTGATAGAATCCTAGCAAATGGAAATTTAATCAGAAAAATTGAAAAAATAATCTTCACTTGCCATATGTAGAAAAGTAGTTTCAGATATAGATAGTACTACTGAGACGAAGTACAACAAAAGTAAGAACTACTGCTAGAGAAGAGCTACTAGACCGCGCATCATGGATAAGAAAAAAAAACTCTACCAAGCAAAAACATAGCCAAAAAATATTAATAAAGATTGATATTAAAAAAATACACGCAAAGAGAGGTGGATGAAGAAGATATATGATAATAGGAAAGTACCTTCCGAATCACAACCCATTTGTCGTCCTGCCATAGTTGCCGCAATCTGAGGTTGGAAAAGTGGGTTCTGAAAACTCTAGAGTACCCAAGAAGCCTAACAAAACAGTAATGCCTATCAACCACACTCGACACTTCTGCAAGCTTCCACGATCTGTTGTCAAAGGCCTCAAGAATGTCACCAGAAACCCAATGAATTGGGCCTTCTACTGGAGGAGGACAAGGTCTAATGTCCTTTCTAGACACTCTTTCTACATCTGCCCCACTTTGCGGATAATGTTGATCGTATCTAACAAAGTACGTATGCCCATTACCCGACACTATCTCGGCAGTCCTCCAGGAGCCTGACGGCACGTCGGTCTTGTTCAATACTTCTATCTTGTTCCCTTTTTTAAATCTCATGATGAATTGGAGTTTCGAAAACCTAGTTCAGACAACACAGTAGAAAGATAAGTTATAAGCAGGTAGTATAGAAATGGCATCCACAATGTAGTGATTCAACTTCGATATCAATATTTACATGAGGAAAGAAACAGTACATCTAGAGTGCACTCATCAATTGTAATCCATGCATATGGAAAAAAAATAAAACATAAAAGCAAAACATAAGAACTCCAAGCAACTATAAGTTCAGGTCGATCAATGAAAATCCCGATTAAACAAATAGTTGATTGCCCAACAAACATTCATGACACCGCAGGGTGTACGAAATTAAAAGTAGCTAATAGAGTACTCCAGATCTTTTTAAACTGGATTACTAGATCATCCGTTATACACGGATCAAACCTAAGCTACAACAAGTAAATAACACTGGGAAATTCATATAACGAACACATGCATTTGGGAAAGAAAGTAGTTGCAATGTCGCTTACATTTTAACAACGAAAAGAATCACATCAATCAAAGACAAACCCGATCGAATACGTCGAGGAAAAGGTCGAATAAAATCGTAAAAAATAAGACACTAACTAAAATCTAAGCTGAAAATCTCCACAGAGTTCCTTCGACCACCCAAGTTGCCTGAATTACAGTAAAATCGCTAAGTATCACCAAATACCACGTCAAAATAAACAGAACAAAAAAAATTATATGCTAGTTTTTTTTTTCATTAAGTTTTTTGTGAAATTTCGATTATATACATTAATCAAAACAGCACAGGGTAAAAGTTAAAAAAAACTGAAGAATCGTAGAAATTGATGACTTAAAAAATAAATAAACAAATAAAGCATCGGATTCTCAGCATCATTGGACATTATAGAGATAATTACCAACTATATTAATGGCTCAAATAAGTTGTGAAAAAAAAAGAAAAAAAATATGCAAAAAAAAAAAAAAAAAAAAAAAACTAACCTTCTACCGGAGAAGGATGCAAAATTTACGATCTTAAGAAGAAAAGCAGCGATTAATCCTCTGTCTCTTTTCCGTCGCGACCTTTTCAATCTCCCCTCGGATTCTTTTGCTTTATTTTTCTTTTTTGGGTGGCTTCGGCCAAGTAATAATTTGTAGGAAATATTAATTGGGAAATTGTCGAAGGTAATTGAAATTCGGATTAGTATCTTATATCCGATCTTTTGCGTGATGACAAAGTCCGCAAACGAGGTGTCGGTTGATATCAGCCGTTGGATCGGAAGCATATCTGCAAACAGCGAGAGAGATCGTCGTCCAACGTACGATTCGGATCAATGTTGAAGGATATGAAACGGACGGCTCATGATCTGTTTCGAACGGTGGATTGCGAAGAGAGTTAAACGCCCCCATTTTAGGGCTCGCTAATTTTGCAGCGTAACGCTTGTATATCACGATTACGTTGACATGTGGGGCCTACACTATGAGGTCCACGTGTCAGTCTCATAAGCGCGACATGTAAGCGTTACACCGAAGACATCCTGGTCCGGGGTGACGGTTGCCTAATAGAGGATTGCATTTGCGAGAAATCATTGCATGCACCTGGTGCTTTGTGCGCACAGCGCACCTAAATTCCTTCAAAATATCTCAAAGTTAAAATTACCAATTAAGTCTAAATTTTATGGCATTTTATGTAACCAATTTAACTTATTGAATAAATTTTATGACATTTGTGAAGTCTTTATTTCAAAAATTAAATTTTTTTTAGAGAAAGATCGTAAGCTACCAATTTCGTTCAACAATATTTTCTTTCTTACTATTAATACTTAGAACTACTTATCTCTAAATAAACAAAATTTTTAAATTTAACCGATTATTCCTAGCGCCAGTGGCAAAGGATTCCATGGTTAGTAGCTGAGGTCTCAAATTCGAATTCTAATTGATTCATATTTCTATCTAAGTTTATTTCTAAATGAAATAAACTCTAGATATCAGAGATTATAACAATCGGATTAGATTTTAATTGTCAAATAATAAGCTCCTATGCAGGACATATTGAATACACACGGTGCAGACAAAGATTGCGCTCAACTTGGTGGTCACGTTTTGCTTGTTGGGAATTACTTGTTTAGGCAGGCTTGAAGATGTCTGGGAGAGAGTTTCGTGGGCTGCTTCTTTTCCTTGTGCTGCAGGAAATGTTGAATAATATATAGTTTAATTAAGTTAGCCAATTAACCTTCCTTCCCATAGTTTATTTTGGATAATGCCAAAGTGAAGATAGAACACCCAAAAAAAAAAACATACAAAAAAAAAAAAGTCCCGTGATTATATTAATACTCTTCTTTATACAATTAAATAAACCTTGAAACAAATAAAAAGATCAGTCAGTTGCTTAAGTCCTCGCGGTTGGCCTAAATAAGTTAGCTTCTTATCCTGTACGTGATGAAAGGCCAGATTCGATCAAATCACGTTCGAAATGGTGGAAGAATAGGTTGGGTCAAATCATGTTCAAAATGGTATAAGTGAAACTGATTGGATCGAATCATAATTAAAATTTATAAACATTATATTTATATATTTTAAATAAATTAAAAATTAATAATTAGCGGCAACGATCCCACACCCGTGCAGCAGTTGGACTGAAGCGCTGCTCTTTGGGTAGGTCAAACATACTATCCAAGAATATTATTTGACTCAGGGAGGATGCGGGGCCATGGAAGCACACCACGCACGAGCTCAGGATGCATGGAATATATATTGCTTGGAGTACTCTAATGACTCGTGGGCTGTGTTCCAATCCATGCTGGGCGAATTAGAAGTGATCAGCTCTGACCCAAGAATACATATATCCAGTCTAGCTAGCTGAAAGAGGTTGTCAAAGGATCGAGTTCGGTGGCCTCCCTCGATCTCGCCCTCATCACAATCGAACGGGGCCATGTCCATGCTCCACCAAGGAAGACTCCTGGAGCATAGCAACATGCGCGCCGCTCTAGCTGGTCTCTGAAAATTTTGTAGCCTAAAATTCCAGGTAGGTACTAATTATAATGATCCCCTAATTGTTTTCTCTTCTCAAATTTAGCTTTGGTAGTCGAAAGATGATAGAATGATCCTTATTTTTCCCTTGTGGCCCGAAGGTAGTAACATGATCAGAAGAGAAGAATTGATAGAACGACGGATCGGATTGGGGCTTGATTAGTGAGAGTGAGTTTGAAGACATAAACTTAGACGCAGCATGCATGCTAGTTAGAGATCACTAGCATAGCAGATTTATATCCCGTGCATATATAGTCCTTGCGAAAGAGTGGTTAAATTGCACGACTTGATGTGCTAAGAGACCTATAGCTACATAATGGAAGAGATGAAGGCAATAAGTAGAAGGTGCGAGCCGGCGCTCGGCTAAATGAAGTTCCGGTTGAGATGGAAAAATGGAGAGACTCACAGAGACTATCTTTACTGCATAGGAGAATTCAACTACGTACGTACCCCATAAGCTAGCACATGAATTGTCCAAACCTCAAACCAGATTTCTTCACCAGATTCCAGAAGGGTTTCTTTCAGAATATGAGTGCATTGACTTACTTGGATATCTATCATATATATACTGGCATCCGGGAACTATGTACCAGATGATGTAGGCTTACTAGCTAGGGGAGCTCCAGTACTATCTCAATCTACGCCATACTTCCAAAAAATCCTTACTCTTGGAAATGGCTAACCTAGCAATAAAGCTCCGGTTCTTACTTCTTGATCACACACAATTGCCACACACAATGCCCGGAGAGGTGATGACAAAGCTAGAAATGTTAAGTGTGGTGAACTTACAATGGATCGCACGTTGCCACGTCAACCGGGAGGATTAAGGTCATAATAATGGAGCAGTTGTTGGAGATTTGGAGACTGTACAAGATGGCTTGAAAGCTCTTAGCTGGACAATTAGAGCACTCTCAGTCCATCAACGCCTTTCCAAGTTCACCCACGTCCGTTCACGGAGGCATTGGGTTTTAGGAGCAAACTTGACAAAAGTAGGAAGGTCTCAAGTGTCTCTCTCTTCATACCTGCTTGAAAGCCATTGCAGACTAATTAAAGGCCTTAATTAATTGTGGCAATTTAGAAGTATTTATTATCGAGGGGAACTAGTCTCTTCCACAATTGCAAACGCTTGAACTATATAAGTAGCCTTAAACAGTTAAATTAAGGATCGAGATAGTTTGGAGAGAAGCTAGCCGTGCCATCAGAGTTCCTACTAATATAAACCTTTGCAAACTGAGAAGTGCGCGCAGCTCCCTTGCCGCTTGAATATGTTGATTTTATGGACTGCTATGGATCGGAGCAAGTAGTTGATGATGAGAAGGATCGTAATGGGGAAGAAGCAACAAGGGTTCTCGGTTTTTTGTAACCTTCGAAAGCTGGTCTTGTATGTATGACAACTACCAAGGTTGAAGAGTATTTGCAGCTGTACATGCATACACTTTCCTTTCTTTGGAATTTGTTAGAGTGATGGGATGCCCGGAGCTGAGAAAACTTCCATTTCAATTAATCGTCTGCGATTCCTAAGAAGATACATGCATGAGATTCGAGGGGTGGACAAACGGCAAAATGGTCTTCAGTACTGGGAGGATGATAACACCAAGTGTTTTCTCTTTCCTTATCTCAACATGCGCCTATTTGACTAATGGGATATATATATATATATATATATATATATATATATATATATATTAACTCCTAAATAGCAGTAAAAATTTTCTTGTCTTCTTCAATTAATGGTGTTTTGCCATCAAGAAACAAGAAGGGGAGTGCATGGTAATGTTTTTCTTGCTTGTCTTTATTTATATAAATCTGCAAATTGGATGAACATAGCGCAAATGATCTTGTGAGGAGCTGTAATTAATTGTAGATTCGTGGCTAATAATAAATTAATTAATTGGTCATTCAAATTGCTTTCTTGTTTCACATACAAAAATTGCATGTTTTCCTTTTTCCGTCCTTAATTATGCTTGTCTTCTGTACATCCAACATTCCTTTGATAGCATTCTAATTTGATATTTTTGTAGTTTATCATTAACTGATTGCTAATTTGCAACAATCAGTACATTCTACACTTGGTCTCCCTGCAGCGGGTGCCCGCATCCGGTGTGGGTTCGCGTTTTGGTTCAAAGCATCTCTTCCTTCCACAATTATAGTCTGAAGCCGGCCCACTGTGGACCGGTCTCCTAAAACTCCGACTCAAAATTTTAAACTGAAAATTAATAGAGTTGATCTCAACCTTCCACATGTGAAAAAAAATATGAGATAAATATGATTTTTTCAGAATCAATTGCGCATATAATTAAAAATAATGTTTTAAAAAAGAAAGTATCGAGCACCTTTTTTCTAAAAAAAAGGAATTATTAAAACTGTTGAATTTTCAAGCTAGTTAATATCTACAGTGTAGATTTTCACAACTGTTGACTCTTACTTAAATTTAAATTTTTAAATATTTCTCAGAATTATTATTAGGGCCCGGTTTTTAGTTGACCCGGTGCGCCATGCCCAGCCAACAAATTTGTTCCCTTCCGCACAAAAAGCGCTTTTTCCCTTCCGTGTGGCATTTCGGGGTACACGCGCGCACGCTCCTCCGATGCGACGGAGAGCCGCCTATAAACAAACTCTCACGGGGTTCGGGATCTAGAAGCTGCTGTTGTGCGCCGTTGCCGAAAACAATTAGAAACCGCGGAGAGGAAACGGCAACGATGTGGAGGAGGGTGAGTACTCAGCTTCGACCGCTTCTCCCATGGCGATCTCGCCTCAACACGGGGGCCTCCTCCGCGCCCCGCTCCTCGCCGTTGCAGAGGACGGCTCCGCTCTTCTTCTCCACTCTCGGTACTCTCCCCTCCCCATGTTCTCCTCGCCCTTCCTAGGGTTTCGATTCGGATTTAGGGTTCCGATTGCGTCAATTCGGTTTACAGATAGTGCGACGCCGAAGAAGAGAGTGGAGGACGTGATGCCGATCGCGACGGGGCTCGAGCGGGAGGAGATCGAGGCCGAGCTCCAGGTACTTGGTTTTCTCCTCCTCTATTTTGCTAAGATCTTTCAATTTAGTATTTGGTGTTATGTTTTGGTTTCGGATAAAGTTGGTTTTGGGGGGTGATAATAATGTTGCTATCATCTTTTATTGTATGGATTTAGGGGAGGAAGCGGTTTGATATGGACGCTCCGGTCGGCCCATTCGGCTCGAAGGTTAGCACGCGCTACTAATATTTTTCAGTTGAACCTTGTTTATCCTTAGGATTTGGAATGTTTATTTGGATCAGTAGCCATCTGGAGTATCTAAATTTGCTATATGTGTTTGGATATCAATCGTTTGTACTGCACTTTTTCTAATGCTCACTAGGTGTTGAGGTATTTGCATGACTGTAGAGGAGGCACTTCTTTTCGCTTAAAATTGCTTGTTTGTTCGCTGTCGTCATTTCCCTGAATCAGATTAGATATATGATAGGTGTTCTTGGGAAGAAATGATGGAACATTGTTGGTTTCCGTGCTGGGTAATGGATAGAGCAGATCATGATTTTATACTTTGGTGTTTCCCTTTTGTCCGAATATCTGCAATGTACCTAATTTTGTTTTGATGTCTGTATGAAGAGAGGGCCTTACTCATTCTAAAGGAATTAGAGGGTCATCATTTAGAAATATGAGAGGCATCACTCTTCTTTTCTCCCCTTTAATGAAAAAAAAAAAAAAAGAACTTGTGACGATGAAACATCCATTTCAAGTTGAGTTTAAAGACTTTTAAAAAGATTTTCTCTATGTTTGAGATTTATTCTGTTGGAATTTCGATAAATATCAAGCTTGAATATAGGCAAATATCTCTTCTCAGTCTTACAAACCAAATGAGAAGAAACTAATCAATTGGGAATTAAGCATGATCGGGGGAATGTTATCTTCTTTTCTTATGGATGGTACATGTGACTTAGATCAGTTACATAAGCTGATTTTTCTGTGTGCTTGTGTGCTTTTTCGGGCAAGTGCTGATTCTATCTCTCTATAAAGGTGTATCTGAAAGTTAGCTTGAACACTATGCTTGGTGTGTGTTATCCATGTGGAGTCTATACTTGAGTGTTCAATACTGTTCTTTCAGAATCAAAATATCAGGCAAGGTTAAAATGGCGCTGTTAAATGCCCTTCAGCTCATAATACCATTATTGCTTACGCTATTTGGCAGTGTTAGCTGATTTTGCAAATTATGTGTTTGGTGATTTGTCAAGTGTCGACCTCTTGGATGATCTGTCTTTTTGTGATTCTGTGTGATGAAAATTTTGGTTTAGGCACTTCGAAAGTTTCGTATCTAGGATTGAATATTGGTTATTAATGGATTGGATATTGGTTATTAATGCAACCTGGCTACTTCATCCAAATTTTTTTTTTTTAAATTTCTTTTTTGTTTGTGTTTTTTTTTTGGGATATGAAACTTGTCTTTCTAGCTTTAGTGCATATCCTTTTCTAAAGAATGGTATTTGAAGCTTTGCTGAACATTCTAGATTGAGGCACATCTTATTCATATTCAAATCATCCATATATTTTAATAATAACTGAAACAGATGATAACAATTGCTACACCTTCTATTTGTCAACTTTCTTATTTGAGCCTTCTACTTGAGTCATCAAGCTACTTTTGGAACATAAACTATCCCTCATATGAAGTTGAGCATCCTCATGCACTTTCAAATTATTGTCTATTGCTTATGTTCTCTATTTGATGACATGTTTGGTCTTCTGATGAATGTGGTATCATCTTTCCTTTCGATTATCGAAGTTTGCGTGTCATTGTTTGCATATAGCTTAACTCATTTTGCGTTTTTGAAGCTGCTGAACTTTCCTTAATACTATCTTATAGCTCTTTTTATATATTCTTTCTGTGAAGCTATAGGTTTCTGTATTGACAACTATCAGTAATATATATCTATCTGTATCTGTATGCTAAGATATGGATATACCAATATGCACATTAAAATGATAGTAGTACAAACTATCAGATATTGAAAATCCCATGTTTGAGTGGGCGTTCACTGAACGCCCACTCATATAAATTATTATCATTTGCTAATCTGCATGATTAACTTATATTGCAAATCCCTTATTTGCAGCATATTGTTTTTGATTTAGCAGATATTGAACCTTTTATGTTAACATGGAAGCTGCTTCTTATTTGTAGGAAGCACCTGCTGTCATTCAGTCCTACTACGATAAAAGGATAGTTGGTTGCCCCGGTGGTGAAGGCGGTAGGTGCAATAGCTATGTTGTATTACTGTACTGGTTATGACTTTCACACAGTTCCTTCTTGTCTCCTAATCTCACCAATGTCACCTTTGACTAACCTTTGACTAAACGAAAGCATAATAGATGGTGGAAACAAAATGGTCTCATCTACTTTGATGAGACAAGTTTAATTCGAGTTCAGTAGACATTGTTACTAAACTTTTTTCATGTAAGTGCAGAGGATGAACATGATGTTGTATGGTTTTGGCTGGAGAGAGGAAAGCCACATGAATGCCCTGTTTGCTCACAGTATTTTGTGGTAAGCAATTGTGATAATCTGAATCCTTTGTGCAGGATCTTGATACAAAATTAGATGGTGAAATCAGACACTATTCTGTCCAGTAATTTCTGATTTACCAAGTAAGATTTCTCTGCATTTCTACAGCTTGAGGTGATAGGTGCAGGTGGGCCTCCTGATGGCCACGGTGAAGATGACGACCATCATCATCATTAAGATTTAGAAATTTATGCAGGTAAGTATATGAATGGTGAGAGGGAGCGTCCCTCGGATACTCTTTAGCTTCGGATTACTTGTCTGCTCCATCTGTTGAATTTTGTTATCTGAGTGGATGGTGTTTTTGTTTCTTGCTTACATGCCATAAGGCACCTCTTTAATTTTGGGTTCTTCCAACTGTTCGAATGAATCGGTTAATAATTCGTAACCTCAGTAAACATTGTATTCTTTCTACTTTCAAATCATAATGAGGTAGGTTTGCGTGGTGTTGTGATTAAGTTACAGTTGTAACTGATGCATGAATCACCTTACATTTGTGTGCCGCACTGATGCAGTGAGGCGAGCAGGGCCTCCAGTCTGGTTCTAACATTTGTGTTCCAGAGACGAGAGGTAATGCGAGAGGCACTGCCCTGACATGATTATTGAGTGAAATTAATTCATTCTATGTAGAGAGTAAAATTTTGAAAAACTTGTTACCTGTTTAAAAAGCTCTGTTGCTTTCCCTCGAAATAAAAGTCGAATTTAAGTTATAATGTCCTTCAGGGAAGGGCGGGTCTTAATTTGGGCTAATCAGCAGCGTTGATGAGCGCAGCAGCAACATGTGACTCGTCGGGGGGAAGCAAATGTGCTCATCCCGTTGTTGCTGCTGCGCCCTTCACCCTGCAAAACTCACCGCTCGTCCTCACCCCTCTCGATCGCCGCATCCTGGGATGTGCGGCCCGCCAACTACTTGGAATCCATGGCATTGGCGGTTGGTTGGCATCGTACCGGAGCTCCCAGCACCTTATCGTGAGGCCAGGTTTCTTCGATATTCACCAATTTTATATATATATANTATATATATATATATATATATATATATATATATATATATATATATATTGAGTTAGATCAAATGTGTACAATATAGATAACTAAGACCTGCTGTTGCGAGTTTTACGGCTAATTGCTATTCCCCAACTGCTTACCAGCACATTACGCGAATTTCTGTAGTTTTTTACAGCACGTCATATAGAGATTAGAGACGAGCTGAATAACTTTGTTTTTCCCTCTTCCTTTAGAAAAGTGATAGTATGTTTCCGCTGATTACATCACAACTCCTTCAATAAGCAACTCCTATGGCAAGGAGACGCCTTATTAGATACAGGACCATAACTCCATCTATTTTATTTTATTTTATTTTATTTTATTTCCGGTACGAAACAATGATTTTTGATTCAAGGTGGGTGGTGTGCAACGACAAACGCAAGGTTACGTAAGGAGGACCCGAACAAATTGAGAGGTGGTCCTTATTTTAATTTGTTGGAGTCTTTGGGTTGAAAGGATCAGTTCAATGTTTCCACAAAAATCTCTAATAATAGATCAAGTTTTAACAACACTAACATACAGTTGGGATGGATAGAGCGAGAAAGAAACCGTTAGCAGAGTTGGATTTAATGGAATATAATTGGTCGCAATTACTTGTAGAGTTTTTTTGAGAAATAGGTAGCTTGCTACCTGATTCATTCATTAAGCAAAATGAACTAGGCTTAGAGTTGTAGTTAAGAGACGATTTGTGTTTTTCTTCTTCCTTTTTGGCTTTTTGTTTTTGTTTTTTGTTTTTTTTACTTTTCTATCTTCTTTGCATTTTTGTTGCCTTATTCAAATGTTTTGTTCCATTTTTTTATTTTATTTTATTTTATTTTTTTTGTTGCTTTGGTGTGCGCCACAACCCACCCCCAATGAAGCAAGTTTAAGGGCTCTACGCCTCTACCTCTTCCTTTTCACGAAAATAAAAAAAAAAAAAATTGTGATGGATAAGAATTTTCCCAAAAGTATATTAAAAAGAAATAGTAATTAGATCTCTTCCTAGTTCTCCATAGGATAACCAATTCATTCTGCTTTTATTTTGTCGCTTCCGTGAATGACATTGTTGCTATTTTCTAACTATTATTTCCATGTGCTTCCATTTCAATGGCTGGATTTCTGATTTCCTTTTTATATTAGAAAAACTTCAAATATCACACTTTCTCACTTTAATATCCTGTGGTTTAAAATGTGTTAATTTAATGCCCTGTAATTTTATTTTTATTTTTTTTATTATCGTTTCCATTAATTTTTATTGCTAAAACTAAAAAGAGTACTAAAATAAATATTCGATAAACCTAGGTTGAATATCTGGAGTTTTTTGTATATAATTTAACGAAATATTAACAGAAAAGCTGACGAAAAGATAAAAATAAAACCACAGGACACTAACTTGATACACTTTAAACCATATGTTACTAAAGTGAGAAAGTGCGAAATCACATTGGTGGTTTTTGAAGTTTAACTTTTTATATTCAAGCAAGGTTTAAAGTATCGAGGCACGAGAGTATGTCGCTATTTATCTGGTACGGTACAGTATCGGTATGCTTTGGTATCGGTACGCTTTGGTGCTAACACATGATACGCTTCCGTGGTACACTTGCGTGCCGATAGATACGTACGATCTTCTACTGGCACGTTTTGACACGGAATTATTTTAATTTTTTTTAGTTTCAATAATCTCTTATAATATTATTTTAAAAGATTTAATCAAATAATTATGAATATTTTTAATAAATTTTTTTGTTTGATCATATTAAAATCTTTCTTTTATAAAATACAAAAAAACTTAAAATTATTTTAAAATTTTAGTTTAAAAAATATTTTTTGATTAATTTTGTTAAAAATTTATTAGATCTATTAAAAATAATTTAACAATAAATTATGTGGCAAATAAATTAAATAAATTTAAATAATAATTGATTTAATTTAGTTTTAAAATTTATCAATATTTTTAATTTTTTAACAAAAAAATAAAATTTTATAGTTAATGTGTCTCCAAATTTATTTATTGAGTTTGATTTTATTTTCTTATTAATTTGTCAAAAAATTTTAGGATGTGATAAATTTAAATAAAATAATTTATTATGTGGGTGTTTGTTTTCTACAATGATTCTCGGTTCTCGTCACTCTGACCTACGAAAGTTTCTATTTCCGTAACTTTCGTGTGCGGTGTAAGTTTGAAATGTCGTCGGTTCTCGGCGGCCTGTCCATCTCAGGTCGTACTGGCTGTGATTTGATATTAGGCATTAGAAAAGATCCAGGTCAAACTTGTTGTTCTTCAGCACTGCCGTTCGTGAGTTTTTTCGCCGTCTAGAAGCCAAAGACCTTATCTAATTTGGGCAGCTATCTTCTATGATCCCGTCATTTTCAGAAGAAGCCCAAGCTAGGACCTTAAGAACAGCTTTAACCTTTAAAATATCTTAGCTCAAAGATAAAAATAACCATCCTCAGCGGTAGGCGTGTCAAAATCTTGCTATCTCTTGAATTCCTTTCACACAGGCTGAGAAAGAGTATAGGGAGGGGGAGCACTTATTGCATCCCGCTGTCTTCTCCCCCCCCCCCCCCCCCAAGCCTCTGTGAAGATGAGGAACAAAAAAGTGAGGATACTCGCAATATCAACAATAGTCTTGCTCCTCTTCGTGACTCTAATTCTTTTCCTCAGTACTCGTGGCTCAAAAGCCTTCTTTCTCGTCGGCAGTTGCGACGCCACATTTATCTTCGTGATCCTCGTCTGGGCCTTCGTGCAGGACTTTTTGGTGCCCAGAGAATTCATAGGCTCCAGGGAAGTAAGTATCATCGCCTGGATAGCTGTAGTCCCCCTCCTTGCCTTGGTTGTTCTGTTATGCGTTCGTGTTAAATCCTCCATCATCTTCTACGTGACTTCCTCTTTAGATGTTGCCGCTTTTTTCCTATATGGCCTCACGGCAGCTATCCCAAGAATTATGGCGTGGCAAAGGAGAGACGCAGGGAATAGCGAGCTCGATTTAGAGGAGGAAAGACACCTTGGGTATAGCTTTCTCGGTGAGGTGGTCGGCTTGCCCAAACGAATCCCCTACAGAGAGCTGAAGGAAGCGACTAGAAACTTCCAAACTCCTATAGGGAGAGGCGGGTCCGGTTCGGTGTTCAAGGGGATCCTCGGCGACGGCTTGCCCGTTGCCGTGAAACGGATCGAGGGAGAATTACGTGGCGAGAGAGAGTTCCGGTCAGAAATCACGGCCATCTTGAGCGTACAGCATGTTAGCCTCGTGCGCATAGTCGGATACTGCATTATTCCGAGAAGCTATCGCTTCCTTGTGTACGAGTACTTTGAGAATGGCTCCTTGGACAATTGGATCTTTCCGAAGGCGGGAAGAGAGAACAATTGCCTGAATTGGGCGTTGAGATACCAAGTAGCTATAGATGTTGCAAAGGCCTTAGCTTACCTCCACCATCAGTGCCGACAAAGGATCTTGCACCTCGATGTGAAGCCAGAGAACATCCTCGTAGATGAGAATTTCCGAGCGCATGTTACGGACTTCGGCATATCGAGATTACTGGGTGTTGATGAAACGAGCGTGATTACAACCGTCAGAGGCACTAGAGGCTACTTAGCTCCCGAGTGGTTCTTAGGAGGAGGCATATGCGAGAAATCCGACGTTTATGGCTACGGAATGGTGCTATTTGAGCTCATGAGTGGGAGAAGGAACATAAATTTTATCGACGAAGGAGGCCACATTTCGCAGAGGAGATGGTCGTATTTCCCCAAGAACGCGAGTGAGAAGATGAAGGGAGGGAATTTGATGGAGTTGGTGGATCAGAGATTGATCGGAAGTGGAGATGTTAAAGAGGAGGAGGTGAAGACTTTGGTTTACGTGGCCTTTTGGTGCATACAAGAGAAACCCGAGCTTAGGCCGAGTATGGAGATGGTAGCTAACATGCTACAAGGCTACGTAACAGTGGGCATGCCTCCAGACACTAAGATATTCCTAGCAGAATCCCCCGCGCCCACTTACTTGGAGCTTAGCTCCGGTTCAACTATGGCTGGTAGTACTACTTCGGATGGAACTGAACTGCCTCCCATATCGATGTCCTCATCTTCTGCATCTAATCAGCTCGGTAGGTAGTGTTTTTATTTTGATATGGTGATGATAGAGTGATCTGCACTATGGTTGTTTCCAGCTCTTCAGGTTCTCCAACTTGATCTTATTCATTTTTGCTGTTCTCTATATATGTTTATTTTATATACGTCAGTCCTGATTTGGACTGGTTAATTAAGGATTCCTTCTGCGACAATTCTGCTTGTTTCATATTCAGACAAATCTTTTTCTCGTGGGATTCCTAAATATTATACATATTTGTATGAAAAAAAAAAGGTTTAATGGGATGTTAGGACTCTGATGCTGTAAATTCAAGACCCTGAATAGTAGAAATTTTGTTGGTCTGGCACTGCTAATTGATAGTCATCAGCATATGATTTTGATTTTGTGCAAACTAATCTAATCTCCTCGTACAAACTAGTTTTCCGGTTTTTTTTTCATACAAATTTTTGGTTTGGGGGAGGCTTTGTTTTTGTGTATTAGGACTATCATATTGGTGTTACTAATTGAGGCTTGTAAGTAATCTATTCATATCCGGCCTTCAAATGTCAGAGATTTGGAATGGAGAAATTAAGGTTCTTGTGCACATGAAATTCCTGCTTTAAGAGGCCCTCTTGTCACACCCACTTAGCCTGCTCCTCCTGTATCTACTTTAGCTTGCCCACTACTCTCTGTCACTGGATGCTATTCACAGGCCTTCACGATTATCATTATGTGAACAAAGCATGAGAAAGAAAGTTCTTGTTTCTTCCCTAGTCCAAAACATTTATTATCATTCAATTATGTTCTGCAAATTGTTGTTGTTTTCTGTCGATATATTGCTAGGCAAATATGCTCCTGAACAATACAATGTGTATATGTTGCATTGGAATAGAGAATAACGCCTACTGATAGAGTATATGCTCTTTTAAGGAGGACAACATGAACAAAAGAGAAAGCCTAGCGTGTTGTGATTTTCACCAAATTCTCATTCTGTTGCGTAGCGTGGGCTGAAGAAGAATGTTTCGGGTTTTTTTTTTTTTTGTGAATAAGTACATGCAGTTCTTTGGTTAGAAAACTATAATCTTCGACGAAAGATGTGGAGGTTAAACTGAAAAAACATTGCATGATAAGTTCTATGCTACGGATAGAAGAGATGATAAAAGAATATTTGCAACGAGAGAGTAATCAATCATCTGGTTAGTACCATTGCTGTGTATTCTTACTACTATGCTATGGTAACTAAATAAATAAATTTTGCCTTTTGAGTTATGTTGCTACTAGAGTACAATCGAACTGGGCTTATCCAACGATGTCAACAAGCCTTATTTCTTCGTTTCTTTTAGTGATTTCTTTGATTATCCTTTAACATCAACCCTGCATAATTAACAGAGCATGCGTATAGCACAGTTGACCTAAATATTTTAGAGACTTAATAATTATGAGCTAGCATATCAATTGTAACTAGTGAAATTGACTAATGGTTTAATAGTCGATCTTTGAGTTTTCAAGTTCGAAGTCTAATACTTTCATATTTTTAACTAAATTTATTTTTTAAGAAATAAACGAAACAAATACCCTACTACCTTTCTCTCTCCCTGTATATTATATATACAAACTGGCATGATAAAATGGAATTTACAATGTGTCTGACATTACATGATCTCATCAACTGTATCAATTTTTTTTCTTTTGTATATGGAGGAGAGTTGTAAAAGAGATCTTTTGTGCCAATTCTTTCATCAAAATAGAAAACACACACGTTTTTTTTTTTTTTTTTTTTGATAAAAAGATAGTAGACTATTCTTTTCGTTTATTTTGTTTTTAAAATAAACTTAACTAGAAATGTGCAGCGACCAAGCTTCGAATCTAGAACTTCGGATATCAACTATTAAATTCATTGCCACCTGCGTTAGGAACGGTCATTAACACACATGTTATTCACTTTTATCTATGCTTTTATCTTAGCTCATTTACTTTAAATATCTCTTCAGCAGTTTTGGTACAGCCATTTATCTTCACGACAACTTTAGGACCTTCTTGAATTAATATTTTAAGAGAAGATTAATGATAAAAAATTTGTGTTATACTAGTAATAAGATAACTGAGGACTCTTCAAAAACAAATACTCTAAAGACTTCCATACGTATGATCTTCTGGACCCTTGATATGACAAAAAAAATTAGAGCAGTATACAATTGATTTAGACTCGTCACAAGTTTGACAGCTAGACCAAACAACTCTTGACTTCTAGTGTGCCTTCTCTTAGTAGATCTCTATTTGATTTTGCTTCTATAATAAATAATTAATAATATCAATCGCACCTAATGCAATTGACTAAAAATTTAGTGATTGATATTTTTTTATTTCTAACTAAATTTCAGGAAAAAAAAAAAAAACCCTCAACTAAGAGCTATCGAATGTCGAAATTTTTACAAACTAGTAGGCGTGTAATATGGGCCATGGGCCGTGCCGGGCGGGCACAGTCCACCACATCCACCCGTGCCGAATCAGGCCAGAGTTCAACCTGTCCCGGCCTGAAAAAATCCGGTCCGTACAGTACCAGGCCTAACTTCATGGATGCCCGGCCCATCAGGGCCCTCGGGCCTAGATGGCACGGGCCGGGCTGGGCCGGACTCCGTGCCGGCCCTTACATTTTTAAAATTTATTTAAAATATTTAAAAATTTTAAAAAATAAAATGATTCTTTTTAGCCTAATATGTTAGATAAAAAATAAAATTTCTTAATATATTTATAAAGTAATAAAATTTTAAAAATAATTTTAAATTTTATAAAATTATGAATTTTTTTTAAAAAAAAAAATTTAAAAGATGAGCCCACCTCCCAATAAGTCTTTCTCTACATTTGGAGTTGGGGAGCCAACCCAAAATTTTAAACTTTTTCCAAAAAATGAGCTTACCTCCCCAAGTCCTAAGGCCCCCATTCCCCAACTACCCAAAGGCCCGCAGGGCTGGGCCGTGCTGGCCCGGCAGGCACGGACCATTCGGGCCGTACAGTGCCAGGCCACGAGCCGAGCACCTGGTCCGGCACGGCCTAGGCCAATAACGCAGGGCCGAGCCTAGCACGGCCCGAAGAGCTGGGCCGGGCCGGCCCGACCTGGATGCAATAGTAGTCGTGCCGGGCCACGGCCTGGCCCGTTGTACATCCCTATTGACAGGCCCATCCGTTGTTGGTTGTCACTGCTACTCGACCTCTGTCGTCCCTTCACCCTGCAAAACTCAGCGCTCATCCTCACCTCTATCGATCGTCGCATCCTGGGATGTGCGGCCCACCAGCTACCTGGAATCCATGGCATTGACGGTTGGTTGTGGCATCGTACCAGAGCTCCCAGCACCTTACCGTGAGGCCAGGTTTCTTCCATATATTACCAAATTTATATATATATATATAAATAAATTGAGTTAAGATCAAATGTGTACAATATGGATAACTAAGACCTGCTGTTGCAAGTTTTACGGCTAATTACTATTCCCCGACTGCTTACCAGCACATTACGCGAATTTCTGTAGTTTCTTACAGCACGTCATATAGAGATTAGAGACAAGAGCTGAATAACTTTGTTTTTCCCCCCCTTCCTTTAGAAAAGTGATAGTATGTTTCCGCTGATTACATCACAACTCCTTCAGTAAGCAACTCCTATGGCAAGGAGACGCTTTATTATATACAGGACCATAACTCCATCTATTTTATTTTATTTCATTTTCCGTACGAAACAATGATTTTTGATTAATTCAAGGTGGGTGATGTGCGATGACAAACGCAAGGTTACGTTAGGAGGACCCGATCAAATTGAGAAGTGGTCCTTATTTTAATTTGTTGGAGTCTTTGGGTTGAAAGGATCAGTTCAATGTTTCCACAAAAATCTCTAATAATAGATCAAGTTTTAACCACACTAACATACAGTCGGGATGGGTGGAGCGAGAAGAAGAAACCGTTAGCAGAGTTGGATTTGATGAAATCTAATTGGTCACGATTACTTGTAGTTAAGAGACGATTTGTGCTTCTTCCTTCTCTTTTTTTATTTTTCTCTCTTCTTTGCGTTTTTGTTGCTTTATTCAAATATTTTGTTCCATTTTTTTTCATTCTTTTTTCCTTGCTTTGTTGAGCTCCCCATCTCCCACAGTTTCTACTTCTTCCATAGCTAACTAATGAAGCAAGTTTAAGGGCTCTACCTTCTCCTTTTCTCAAAAAGAAAAAAAAAAAGAAATTTGTGATGAATAAGAATTTTCCCAAAAGTATATTAAAAAGAAATAGTAATTAGATCTCTCCCTAGTTCTCTATGGGATAACCAATTTGTTGCTTCTCTGAATGACATTGTTGCTATTTTCTGACTATTATTTCTATATGTTTCCATCTCAGTAGCTGGTTTTCTGATTTCATACTATTTACATATTCAAGTGTTGTGAAAGTGATGGTAAGATAATGATGTTTGATTTTTTTTATATTCTTTTCACATCTAATCCATTTATTCCAGTTGAGAGGATTCTTTTTCTTATAAGTCAAAAGAGCATAAAGATATTTGTTTTGAACCGACACGAAATTTGAAATTATCTTCTTATCCTTAGATTTACTGGGTCTTTTCTCAACCTCGAGCTGATTCAATTTGCTCCAAATTGACATCCACTCGTTTAATATGTTATGATTATGATCAGCAGATGACTTTGTCATCTAAGCTGCATAAACTAATTTTGTTATGGGAATTCACTGAAACATATATTTTTTATCCGTTTGATGCAGTTGCTACAGTCAAAGAATTTCTCTAGCTGTGTAGCCTCGCATACAATATAAGATGAACTTACCCGCCAATAATTCAGGGGGCGTGTGGAATTATGTTACTATACAGCCCTAACCTAGCTTAGGCTTGAAAAGTTTTCACAGGTTTAAAAAAAGAGTATTAAACCAGTTGTTGTGTTGGCATTTTACAACATTAACGACTCTGCAATTGACAATGGAGGAAAGTAACTAAAGAACGCCATGAGGACACTCTCCTTATCTATAGACCAAATTGCATTGAGTCCAAGGTTTTGAAGGGTCTACTTGATTTTCTGCCTTTCTTTTTATGATCTGCACCCTTCAAATATTTGATTCACTCTTCTCGTTTTGATATTAAGTTGTCTGCTATCATGCACAGGTAAATATGGGCTATGAAGACAAGCTGTTACACATGTTAATACTACCTACCTTCCATATGATCTGCTAGAGTTCTTTCCAAAAAATTAAAAATGATATGCCAAATAGATGGTATTGAATATGTATTCATGCATATCTCATCAAAAAGAAAAGTTTGTACGTATATTAGTAAAATATATGCATATACTTACATCTTACTATACATAGCTATAGCTATAATATATACATATAATAGATATGAAAACAGAGTACAAAATAGTCACATAGAGACTGATGCCCTAATGTATTTCGCTACCAATAACCATATGTTGATAACAGATTCTTCAATTGGATTATTTTCCCAATACTCACATCATTTGTATTTCATAAAGGTATTCCTGTTTTTGAAACCAAGCTGTAGTGTGTAGAGAAAATTGGATGCATAGTGCAAGTACTTTGCAAATCTTCGTGAAGTGTTTCGTTAGTGCCATATCTGATAAACAGTACAAAGTATGCATAGACTATTGAAGTACTAATGCATCATAGGTGGCTGTGAGTTGATATTAGGCATAGAAATACCCCGGACAAACTTGTTGTTCTCCAGCATTGCCGTCTGTAAGGTTTTTTTTCACCGTCTAGAAGCAAAAGACCTTGGAGAGGTCGGGGAAAACCCAAATTGAAGCTATATTCTATTTCCTGTCATTTTTTAAAGCCCACGCTAGGTCCTTAAGAATAGCACCAAGCTTTTAAATATCTTGGCTGAAATATAAAATAACCATCCTCAGCGGCAGGCGTGTCAAAATCTTGCTATTTCTTGAATTTGTTAGGTCTATCAATCACACAGACTGACAAGAGTATAGGAGGAACACTTATTGCAGCCCCCTATCTTCCCTCATCCTCTGTGCAGATGAGGATACTCACAATATCAACATTAATCTTTCTCCTCTTCCTGACTCTAATTCTTTTCGTTAGTACTCCTGGTTCAAAAGGCTTCTTTCTTGTTGGCAGTTGCAACGCCACATTTATCTTTGTGATCCTCATCTGGGCCTTTGTGCAAGACTTTTTGGTGCCAAGAGAATTCATAGGCTCCAGGGAAGTAAATATCATCACCTGGATAACTGTAGTCCCCCTCCTTGCCTTGGTTGTTCTGTTATGCGTTCGTGTTAAATCCTCCATTATCTTCTACGTCACTTTTTCGTTAGATGTTGCAGCTTTTTTCCTGTATGGCCTCACGGCGACTATCCCAAGAATTATGGCATGGCAAAGGAGAGACGCAGGTAATAGCGAGCTGGATTTAGAGGAAGAAAGACACCTTGGATATAGCTTTTTCGGTGAGGTGGTGGGCTTGCCCAAACGAATTCCCTACAGAGAGCTGAAGGAAGCAACTAGAAACTTCCAAACTCCTATAGGGAGAGGCGGGTCCGGTTCGGTGTTCAAGGGGATCCTCGGCGACGGCTTGCCCGTTGCCGTGAAACGGATCGAGGGAGAATTACGTGGCGAGAGAGAGTTCCGGTCAGAAATCACGGCCATCTTGAGCGTACAGCATGTTAGCCTCGTGCGCATAGTCGGATACTGCATTATTCCGAGAAGCTATCGCTTCCTTGTGTACGAGTACTTTGAGAATGGCTCCTTGGACAATTGGATCTTTCCGAAGGCGGGAAGAGAAAACAATTGCCTGAATTGGGCGTTGAGATACCAAGTAGCTATAGATGTTGCAAAGGCCTTAGCTTACCTCCACCATCAGTGCCGACAAAGGATCTTGCACCTCGATGTGAAGCCAGAGAACATCCTCGTAGATGAGAATTTCCGAGCGCATGTTACGGACTTCGGCATATCGAGATTACTGGGTGTTGATGAAACGAGCGTGATTACAACCGTCAGAGGCACTAGAGGCTACTTAGCTCCCGAGTGGTTCTTAGGAGGAGGCATATGCGAGAAATCCGACGTTTATGGCTACGGAATGGTGCTATTTGAGCTCATGAGTGGGAGAAGGAACATAAATTTTATCGACGAAGGAGGCCACATTTCGCAGAGGAGATGGTCGTATTTCCCCAAGAACGCGAGTGAGAAGATGAAGGGAGGGAATTTGATGGAGTTGGTGGATCAGAGATTGATCGGAAGTGGAGATGTTAAAGAGGAGGAGGTGAAGACTTTGGTTTACGTGGCCTTTTGGTGCATACAAGAGAAACCCGAGCTTAGGCCGAGTATGGAGATGGTAGCTAACATGCTACAAGGCTACGTAACAGTGGGCATGCCTCCAGACACTAAGATATTCCTAGCAGAAACCCCCGCGCCCACCTACTTGGAGCATAGCTCCGGTTCAACTATGGCTGGTAGTACTACTTCGGATGGAACTGAACGGCCTCCCATATCGATGTCCTCATTTTCTGCATCTAATCAGCTCGGTAGGTAGTGTTTTTATTTTGATATGGTGATGATAGAGTAATCTGCACTATGGTTGTTTCCAGCTCTTCTGGTTGTCCAACATGATCTTATTAACTTTTGCTGTTCTCTATATGTTTATTTTATATATGTCAGTCCTGATTTTGACTGGTTAATTAAGGATTCCTTCTGCCATGATCATGCTTGTTTGCTATTCAGACAAATCTTTTTCTTGTGGGATTCCTAAAGATTATAAATAGTTGTATGAAAAAAAAAAATTGGGTTTAATTGGACGTTAGGACTCTGATGCTGTAAATTCAAGACCCTGAATAATAGAAATTTTGTTGGTCTTGCACTGCTAAATGATAGTCATCAGCGTATGCTTTTGTGCTAACTAATCTAATCTCCTCTTAGAAACTAGCTTCCTGGGTCTTTTTTTTTTTTTTTTTTTTGGTAAAATAGATCTGCTTGTTTGGCTGGGAAAGAGAGGACTTCTGACTCCGAGCCTACCGTAGCTGGAAACAAGTTTCAGTTATTGACCCCCAGCTAGGGCTGGCAAACGAGCGAGCCGGCTCGCGTTCGACTCGTGTTCGGCTCGATATTCGGCTCGCTCGAGCTCGACTCAAAATTAAATGAGCCAAGCTTGAACAAAATAAAAGGCTCGAAATTCATTTCAAGCCGAGCTTGAGTATTACTCGGCTCGTTCGAATTAGGCTCGAAAAGCTCGAAAGCTCGAAAAAATATATATATATATATATATATATATATATATATATATATATATATATACTATTTTATAATATAATATATTTTAATTAATAATAGGCTTTAATTTATTTGGCGCCATTATGTTGGCCCATAAAATAAACCCAACAAGTAAACCGTGTCAATTGAGCCCAACTCTAAATTACATAACACACTCTTTTTTTTTTCAAGCTTTCACTGTTGCATATAACCTAAAATATGATAACAATCAATTTTCAAATCCACTAATTTTTTTCCCTCTCTCTCTCTCTCTCTCTTCTCTCTCTCTCTCTCTCTGATCCTCACCCAGTCAGACAGTCACCCTAGCTCACATTTCTACAATATTTTTATTTTGAACTATTGAACATGTTGCAATCAAATATAAGGTAATGTTCTATAAAATTAAACTATTGATTATATAATGTCGATGAATTAATCGGCTCGTTAGAGCTCGAGCTCGCTCGACTCGAAATTAGCTTTGCTCGAGCTCGGCTCGAATTAATTTCAACCGAGCTTGACCTAGATTTAGGCTCGAAATTAATTCAGCGAATTTGAGCTACATAAGACTCGCTCGAGCTCGCTCGTTTTCACCCTACCCCAGCTGATGTTAAAGTTTTAAGCTAAGTTCTTATTATTTTTTTTTTTTTTTTTTTTTTTTTTTTGTCCAAATATCCATCCAGATTTTCTTACATTAACTGTTCCTCCCTTTTCACCTTACTTATTCATATTCTAACATGAGCACTAATGCCAAAGCGGATTATGTGCTCGTCCTTTTTGTCTGCTCAAACAGTTGTTGTCGGTCGCACCATAGTTACTCCAATGAAGGTGTTGAGAAACACTTTGTTAGGCTTTGTTTTGTGTGTTATAACTAGCATATTGGTGTTACTAACTGAGGCTTATAAGTAATCTGTTCATCTCTGGTCTTCAAAATGTCAGAGTTTTGGAATGCAGAAAGGTTCTTGTGCACATGAAATTCCTGCTCTAAGAGGCCCTCATGTCACACCCACTTGCCTGCTCCTCCTGTCTCTACTTTTTAGGGCTGGCAAACGAGCGAGCCGGCTCGCGTTCGACTCGTGTTCGGCTCGATATTCGGCTCGCTCGAGCTCGGCTCGAAATTAGATGAGCCGAGCTTGAACAAAAAAAAAAGCTCGAAATTCATTTCAAGCCGAGCTTGAGTATTACTCGGCTCGCTCGAATTAGGGTCGAAAAGCTCGAATATATATATATATAGGCTAAGTGAGTAACCTAAGTTTAGTTAAAATTGAGCCAATATTGCTGGGCCATAAGAACAAACCCAATATGCCAACAAAAAGGTAAAATTTTACTAAATTTACACTCTCTCCCTCATTTTCTTTTACAAAGCCTTAAATTCCTAATCTCTCTCTCTCTCTCTCTCTCTCTCCTCAAGCGGCCAAACCTGAAGCCCCCCAAGTTATCAAGTAACAGCACGCGCCCGCTGTTGCCTACCTTGCCATTAATTATGTGCTTGAGAAAATATACAGAATATTTTTAAGGTAGAAAATTATTATTTATATAAAATTTTGATTTTAGTTATATATAATTAGATAGTTTAATCTAATATTTGTCTATATAATTTATTCATTTTTTGACCGCATAGGTGAAAAAGAATAATATGGAAATTGAAGGCGGAAGAGAAGACATGCGAAGCTGAAAAGATTAGATATTCAACTCGTAAATTATTTTTCTTTATATTATAATACCGTATTTCATATAATTATTTTGTATCTTGAACTATTAGATATATTTTTGTATCAAATTATAAATAATGTTCTATACAAATTAAACTATTAATCGTACAATGTTGAGAATTTCAAGCGGCTCGCTTAGGGCTCGAGCTCGCTCGACTCGAAATTAGGCTCGCTCGAGCTCGGCTCGAATTAATTTCAAGCCGAGCTTGAGCTTAAATTTAGGCTCGAAATTAATTTCAAGCCGAATTTGAGCTGAGGCAAGCTCGCTCGGGCTCGGCTCGTTTCCACCCCTACTACTTTTACATGCCCACTGCTCTCTGTCACTCAAATGTTTCAATTTTTATTTTTTTCCGAATTAGTACATGTAGTTCTTTCGTTAGAAAACTATAATCTTCGGCGAAAAATGTCCAAGTTAAACTGAAAAAACATTGCCTGATAAGTTCTAGGCTATGGATAGAAGAGATGATAAAAGAACATTCACAACGAGAGTAATCAATCATCTAGTTAATACCATTGCTGTGTATTCTTACTACTATGCTATGGTGACTAAATAAATAAATTTTGCCTTTGAGTAATGTTGCTACTAGAGAACGATCGAACTAGCCTTATTTCTTCGCATCTTTTAGTAATTTCTTTTATTATCCTTCAACATCACCCCTGCATAATTAAAAGAGCATGCGTATAGCGCAGTTGACCTAAACAACTGAAATAAATATTGGAGAGAATTATCAATTATAAATTGGCGTACCGATTGTATTTAGCACAGTTAGCTAAATGTTTAATTGTTAGTATTTGAAGTTCCAACTTCCAAATTTGAAGCCTAGTCGATTTATATGTGGTTATTTTTTTTAAAAAAATGAAACGGATACAATGCTACCTCTTCCTCTCTCTTAAAAAATGAAAACTATTTTTTCGCCGCTGTTTGTTTCGTAGTAATGAAAGTAAAGTTTCATCAGTTCTGCTGTTTCTTTGATAGGAAGTGTATAATATAAAACTATAATTTATATATAAATAATAATATTTTAATAAATAAAAAATAATATAATTATATTTTTATATAATTAAAATTTACTTTAAAACAACTAAATTATTTTTTTATACATAAATTATAGTAATACAATAATAAAATTATAAAGTAAAAAAATATTAATACTTAATTAATCAATTTTTATCATATTTTAAATGTACAAACTAAATAAAAAAAATATTAAAACTTAACTAATCAATTTTTATCATATTTTAGACATCTTAATTGAATAAAAAAATAATTAGTAACATAATTAAATATATTTAAATAAAACTAGCTTTATTTATTATATATATATATTTTTTCATCTCTCTTCATCGTAATTGACTTCGGTCCATGATGGGGCGAAGTCAATTACGCTGTTTGAGGTTAACTCAAGTTTCGACCGTAACTTTTTTACGGCAAACCAAATAATAGAAGTGATCGTTTATATTGAAAACGACTTACTTTTTTTCCACTTCCATCCTACTTTCACCCAAACAAACATGCCCTAAGTGCAAATGTCGAGCGAAAGGTTTGGACCACAAAGGAGTCGAAATCTCCCAAAGATTGGACTGGGTTGGCTTAATAATGGGCTAATATATAATATTTGCGGCAGCGTTGGCCCTAAAACAATAGTAGCGTTAGTTCGAGGGAATAAAAAATTAAAAATATATTAAAAAAAAAAAAGTGAAAAAACGGAAGCATCGCGTGAAGGGACGTGATTTCCTATGGACCGCTCTTGTTCTGTTTCCCAGTAAAGAGATCTCCCTACTCCCTTCCCCATTTGAAGAACCAAATCAACGTTCCCCACGCACACCACCACCAGCAAAAGATCGTCCCCTTTTGCTGCTTTCGCTCCTCGAATCATCTCCAACGAGGTTCGTACTCTCCAAATCTAAAGAAAAAAAAAAACCCTCTTTTCATCTCCTCTTTCCCCCTTTTTCCTTCTTAACCTCTTCTTTTATTTTGGCCTTTTCCACTTTTTGATGGCAATTTGGAGGCTTGGGTTTTGGCTTTGCTTGGTTTTTCACAATTCATGATAGAGGGGTTAAGCTGAGATCTTCTTTTGTTGCAGTGAAATCTAAATCTGGTTAGAATCATTGCAAGGGGTGGTGCTGTTTCGAGCGCTGCTCTTCGGGTACTTGCGATGAGCTACGGGAGCAGCTCAATCGGTTCTGGTTTGGTTCTGAATCCCTTCCCCTGCATTAAGGATCAAAGTTGCCTTTTTTTTTTTTTTCCTACTCCCCACTTTGATTAGTTTGAATGATATAAATGTTTGTTGAGAAGCCCATTGAAGAGGTTAATGCAGGTTCTAGAACAGGTACAAGGGCTTTTGAGTATGGGAGGACCCAAGTGGTGAGACCCAAAGGGAGGCACCTGGCTACGGTAGTGTGGCTTCATGGCCTGGGTGATACTGGAGCAGGGTAATTACCAATTTAACACTCGTCGCCTGTTGGCTGCTTATTTTTATGTTGGTACTTGGTAGTAGTGATCTGTAGCTGGATACTTCATGTCACGATAGTCAACATTGTAAATCTTGTT
The DNA here is from genome assembly GCF_001540865.1 of Ananas comosus. Taxonomy (NCBI): domain Eukaryota; kingdom Viridiplantae; phylum Streptophyta; class Magnoliopsida; order Poales; family Bromeliaceae; genus Ananas; species Ananas comosus. The sequence continues at coordinate 176,468 of NC_033630.1, read as the reverse complement.
TGCTGATTATGAAAGAGTCGCGTACTGATACATTCCTTATCTGCTCGATTCTCTTGACGTTTGCAGCTGGTCTCAACTCTTGGAAACTCTTCCTCTTCCAAATGTAAGACTGGGACTCGTGAAAATGCAGTGGCATTTGTAGCTTTTAATCTCTTTGTTGTGCTCTGTATTCTGCCATCTTTGGGTAGTTTGCCTTGCCATTCTTTATTTTCATGATGGAACATTTATATCTCAAGGTATCTTGTGCAGATTAAATGGATTTGCCCAACTGCCCCTACACGGCCTGTAACAGTTTTCGGCGGCTTCCCTGCTACTGCATGTAAGTTTCACTAGGATTACATAGCATTCGTCGATTTCCTGGGTTTTCCAATTTCTTTTTTGATTCTTACACTTTCCACTTCTCATTTGAAATGTAATTCATTTCGGATTTTTTTCCAAGCTCCAAATTGGGAATTTCTTTTTTTCCCCCTCTGTACCTTTTGTCCCATATTTCCCCCCTTACTTCTTGTCTGCTTTTTAGGGTTTGATGTCGGAGATCTTTCAGAAGATGGTCCTCCCGATGCTGAGGGAATGGATGCTTCAGCTGCACATGTAGCAAATCTCTTATCAACAGAACCTGCTGATAGTATGTTCTCAGAAATATATATACTTTCTTATGAAATTGCATGGATAAGTTCCTTCCGTTTGTATCCTTTCGGTAGTGACTTCTCTTTTGGTGTTCTTTATTACCGACACAAAATGCAAATAATTAGCAAGCTATACATCAAAGGAGCATCTATACTTAATTTCTCAGTGAAAGCACTTCTCTTATTTTCTTAAGCACTCCTCTTTACCCTTATCGAGCTTTCCGGCTATTAAATAGATGGACTGTGGAAACCCTACTTGGCATGTTTAAATTAAATTTTGATGTATGCTCTTTAATATGTGATTTTTCACTCTAAATATATTACCTACATCAAGTACTTTTGAGTTTCATAAATGGGTATTTGTTGCATGCTTCTCTGCATTTGGATTGATAACTTTTCACTGTCTCTGATTGATTTTTGCAGTAAAACTTGCTATTGGGGGCTTTAGCATGGGTGCTGCTACTGCCTTGCATTCAGCAACTTGTTTTGCTCTCGGAAAATATGGAAATGGCAATCCGTATCCTCTTAATCTAAGCGCGGTTGTTGGTCTGAGTGGTTGGCTCCCAGATGCCGGGTTTGTCCTATCATGTTGAGCTATGAATTCTTCCTATTATCACGACCGATCTATTTACTGAACCTACCCCTTGCTATCGCATTATTATCTCTTTAGGAGCTTGAAGAGTAAGTTGGAAAGCTCCCAAGAGGCTGCAAGAAGGGCTTCCTCCTTGCCAATTTTGCTTTGCCATGGAAAAGGTACTTATCTTGAACTTGTAATCTTAATCCTATGTTGTTTGTCATCCAATTTGTACTAGTAACAAGTGTTTAGTAGGTTTTTATCACTAAATTCAGAGAGGGTGTAGAAGACGCACTATCATGATCCCATCAAGCAATCAGAAGAATCTAATTCTTGTTTCCTAAAAAAAAACCTTTTCTTGTAATTCCATGTTACAATACCCAACCAACTATATTTAAACATCAGAAAGTAGGTTGTTCATGAATAAATGAACATATGTATGATGATGTATCAATACTAAAGCATGGAAGGACAGTAGACAGCTACTGTGTGTAAGAGAATGCTTTTAAGGCGCACTATTTTTTGAAAGCTGAAAGGCACTCTACTTAACTACTACTTTTAGTTTTCCTAACTGTAGTATTTGTTAGTTCTTCTACACTATCACACATTTATTGATTATATATGGGACTGACGGTTCTATAAAGCATTTTAATCAAGTCATGCTCTAGCATTGCTGGAGAAAGTGTTTTATGATGATAGAGTAGCAAGAACATTGTAAACACTGTCATCTATATATACTATGGATATGTGAATTTCAAAGAAACATGAAAGAACTTAATCGTGAATATTGATTATGAACATTAGGAAGGAAAAAATGGGTGGATCAAGTTGTTAACAATTTGCAACTGTTTTAGATTTTCTTGTATTTGTCAAAATATTTTGCCTACTTTGTCATACTGGAGCATCATAGTAACTTATCATGCCATCATACTTCAAATTTTACAGCGGATGATGTAGTACTCTACAAACACGGGGAGAAATCTGCTGAAGTAATGAAATCAAGCGGATTTCAAAATTTGACCTTCAAATCATACAATAGGTGATGTTATATTCTTGCCTAGTTTTTCTAATTCTGCTGCCGAACAGTCTCTGTGAAGCTAATGTACTTAAATTAATGCAGGATGGGACACTACACAGTTCCTGAGGAGATGGATGAAGTGTGCAAATGGCTTACTGCTCAACTGGGAATTGATGGCTGAGTCTTAAATTGGGAAGTTTTTAATATAGATGGTAAAAGTACCAACAAAAATTATCACTTGGGTGTACGCAATCAATAAACTCATGGTTAATGGTATTTGTGGGTTTGGGATTCTACTAGTATTATTTCATCAATTTGGATCGTTTCCCCTTTCTAGAAATGGGAAAGCTTGGTTGCATCTTGTTACAGAACATTAATGATTCTGCTCTGGGCGTTTAGGTGTGAGAACTTTGCGCTGTGATTTGTATCTTAATGCATATGTAATGACCGAACAAGTTTCTGAAAAGGTACTGTTGGAGAACCTTTGTTTGAAAACTATGCCTTCTTTCGCTCTCTACTGTTAAAAAATTGCAGAGGGAGGGTTAGGAGGCGAGGACATGGAATCGATGAATGTAGCCCTCATAACTAAATGGAGGTGGCGTTTTTTCACCGAACCAAACTTACTCTGGAACAAGATGGTCAGAACTCTTTACTATAGCAGGAGGAAGCTGCTCCACGAGGGTTGAGCCTTCATGCCCTACTCGCAGTGGTGGACAGGCGTGATTCAGTGCTGGGATGTGTTCAAATGCGGAGTGACCTACACGCTAGGAAACGGCAATGGTATCAGGCTTTGGACAGATATTTGGATTGGAGAGACCTCTCTTCGCACACAGTTCCTAGATATTTTCGACAACCCTCTGAACAAGGAGGCTACTGGGTCCCAGTGTTGGTACCCGAAAGGCTGGAGATGGCGCTACATTTGTCGAGGCTTCGCGGCGTCCCGCTTACCCATTAGACGCCGTCAACTGTCGAATTTAAAGGACCTACTACAGCCTTCTAGCCCTATTAACATTTCGGATACGGTCAACTGGCGATGGACTTCCAATCAACAATTTACTGTCAAATCATTATACTCCTTCCTTACAGATGCTGGACGAAGAGACCCGATGAGCCAATTTATATGTAAAGTGAGTATTCCTACTAAAATTAAAGTCTTCATCTGGTTACTGCTTCGAAATAGACTTCTCACAGCCGGTAGACTGTATCCGAGGATGGCTCGAGGAGCAAGCTTGTAGTTTCTGTACCAACGTCCTTGAAACTAGGGATCATCTCTTTTGTAACTGCGTATATGTCAAATATCTGCTACTACGCACGGAAGGTGCGGAAGTACTTCGCCATCCCCTAGACGATGCACGAGAACTTTGGACAAGGACTTTCAATCTAGCATAGGCGGAGAAAAGGAAAAAGGGATTGTCCTTACTGTCAGCTATATGGTGGGTAATCTGGATCGAGAGAAACAACTTCATCTTTCAATCGAGAACCCCCAATCCTTCAGACTCGCTGGCTCGCGTGAAACTTTATCTAAGCAACTGGAGTAATTTCTGCTAATCACAAACTGCTGCTGACCTGAGACTGCCAACATCTTTCGTTTATTGTCTTGATTTATTTTTCGTGCCTTTTCTTTTACTTTATCCTTTTCTTCCTTTGTGGGCCGCCTTTTTTCCCTTCTCTCGAAGCCTTAGCTGCTTCCATTTTGTAAGCTTAGTTTATTTCACTTAATAAATGAAGTAGCTTGTTCTCAAAAAAAAAAAAAAAATTGCTACTTTATACGAGCCAGGATCTGAATACATAAAGCAAAGACAAGATTTTAGTCAAGTATAGATGATATCTTAGGCAAATTGTTACCAGTAATCCGAATGTCATACGCTTAGTTTTTCAGGATTAAACTCTGCAATGGGCTTGCTGATTCACCTGTACTGTCCCATCATTACTAACTATCAATAAACAGAGATTCAAACACAAAAAAAAAAAGAAGAAAATCTTTTCTCAACATCTCAAGCAATGATATTGTAAGCCTCTTGACATGAGGGGAGAATCTGTTCAGGTAAAACAGATGATCACCACAAAGACTAGCATCTTTCTCACAAACTGGTTTTCCAAAGATGTTAAGAATACATTGAAACAAGGAACAACAACCAAGCATAATAAACTCTACTAGTGACCCTGCACTCACTAAAGTCTTCTCATTGATCACGCATACGGTCCCAGGTATCAACACATAAAACATCAGACAAATAAGACACATCCATATTTATTTCCCCTTGCAACACTCTGGTTGCCTAGTTGTTTCCAAGTACTACAAGAAAGAAAGCTTTCCTTCCATTGTAACGGCAACACACCTTAATATCTCTGGAAAATGCTCGAGCTCCGGAGGTAGGATACTTGAGGCAAAACCCCCAGGGGCAGCCAACAATATCTATCACCAGATAAAATCATGAATACCAATAAATTTACTCGTCTCATCTTTTTCTTTTTCTTTTTTTCAATGCAAATCTCGTGCACAGAAATCAAATTGTATACCAAGGTCGATAATGTCTCTTTATGCACCACCCTGGTTGTCATCACGCGTTATGTCTGCGAGCAAGTTCTTGAGCTCGCCCTTCTGTAGAAAATGATGATATTAGTTAGATAAGATGAATAACGCAAGGTTGTCAAAATAATATCTACGAAATCAGCTCTTTTACCTGGTGCATACTGAGGATAATATCAGATCCACCAACAAATTCTCCCTTGATAAATATTTGCGGAAATGTAGGCCAGTTGCTACCAACAAAAGGAGCTTAGTTTAGAAATTTTCCCTTGATAAATATTTGTGAAACCTAACTTGCTGTTGCTGTATCAGGCTACAGAGGTAAAGGTACAACCATAAAGTGACATCTCAAAATCTTTAGCATGATTTGAGAGACTACTGGAACTCTAAGATTCAAAACCCTATCACTTTGGACCTACAATCTTGTTCCTCAAACTACATACAAACTATTAACTAGAAACGTATCACATATATAAAATGAAAAAAAAAGCAGGCTATTATTCACATAAAGAAAACCAGTTTATTTGGAGGCATAAAAGTTGGTCACTTACGTAAAGGCTTTCACACTCTCTTTAAGCTTGGGATCTCCTAAAATATCTCTTGCACGAATAGGCACACCTGCAACAGCCATGTACAAAAATATTATGGACAGATACTCGGACATATATTGCGAATCTTTTGGGGCAGCTCTAATTTGCAGAATAATGTCGACTTAATAACTGAGGAAGTATAGTTAGCTCATAGAGGCTTACTGTATTGCTGCATAACTTTGACTGCCAATGCACTGAATCCACATCGAGGAGCATCCGGAAGACCTTTCATATAAATGAAGACTGGATTTTCCTTAACATCCTAAAAGAGTAAGCTATGCTGATCATTATCAAGCAACCAAAATGAAGGGATGTGAAGAAATTTAGGCTAAAGGATCCAAATTTAGATGTTGCATCTCTGTTTAACTTTCTACATGGTTTAAGAACTTTCAAAGAAGGCAGAAGTACCCGGCGTACGATATCCTGCAAAGAGATGCCAGAACTTTTGTTAGCGGGATTCGAATCTCCTTGTGCATCAGAATCACCGCTTAGCCTAGTTGAGCATCTAATGCTTTGATGAATGGCCGATCCGCATGTGACCTTTACATATAACAAATTACGTGTAAGGTCCATAATCATGGTAGAAGATGAAAATTAGTTTTTGCTTCTTTTTTTTTTCCATTTAATAAGCATAAAGCACTAAGAGGCAACACGTTTACATAGTTTTTTTTTTTTTTTGTTTGCATAATTTAGTATAACATGGATTGAATATACGCTTACAAACAGAAAAGGTGAAAAATCCGCAACAAAAAAAAAAANAAAAAAAAAAAAAAAAAAAAAAAAAAAAAAAGGACACAAGAGTGGAAGCAATTACCATTGAAGTGGACGAACAAGATGAGCCGGTGAGACTCTTGAGAACGATATTTGATAGTAGTCTAGCCATATCAATTTTCTGAGACGGATAATCTCAGGTTCCAACCTTCCGCTTATAGACCAAATCTAATCTCAACCTGTAAGCAGAAAAAAATAAAATAAAATCGTGTACATAAGCAGCAAAAAGAGTTAACACGATGTCGATAAGAGAGCACTTTAGCGGGCAGTCGATGTGTTTAGTGATTAGTTAAAAAAAATGATAACACACAATTTGAATAAACCAAAAAATTACTTCTCCAGTCCTAGGACGATGGTTGGGACGGGGCAGAAACCTTTCTGCAGGCATATGTAAGAGATGACGATCAACGATACATTAGGTTTTGGGGCTCACGGAAATGGAAAGAGCGCGGTACAAAATTAGTTAGCGGGTGCGCTTAGAAGTAGAAAACCCTAGAATATAATCAACATGCATACCTCTCTCGATGAAATGAGCGGACTACGGAGGAGAGGATGTATCGCGGCGATCGCGCGATCGCCCCGGCACCGAAGGACGCGAAAAGGCAAGCAGCCGCGCGCAGCCACGACACCACAAAGGAAAGGAGAGAGACTCGCCAGGGCCCAGGGGCCTGCAAATATGGCCCACACTTTAAACTAAAAGAGTAATTGGGCCCAGTAGGATCCAGTCGCTGAAAGGCCCTGTAGCCCAAGGACAACATATTTCGCAATGGGGCGGTGTTCTCTGGCTCGTGCTCGTGCTCGTGCTCGTGCTCGTCTTGTTGCCTTGTATTTGTGCTGCGGCGCAGGCTCCGGCGACGATGCTACGGCGGTTGGCGCTCCGCTCTTCTTCCAGTCTCGCAGATGCTCCGCCGTTCCGATCGCGGGAGAGGAAGCTCCTCGATCCCGTTTTCAGCGGCGGGAGGGCTCTCCATCCCCATCCCCATCCCCATGCTCTTGCGCTCGCTCGGAGCTTCCTCGATCTCCACAAGGTCCCCCTCTCCCTGTCTCTTCCGCGCTCTTCTATTTTTATTTTCTTTTTAAAAGAGCAAATTGGTCTCTCTAAAAACATGTTAGTTTCCGTTTAAAGCTTGATCAATTCTTTTCTTTTAATTAATGTTAGATGGGCAGCAGGGAAGCCATCGAGAAGGAGAAGACTAGGCTGTATGATCTCTTTCCATCTATTGCTGTTCCTTCACGTGCAATTCGCTTTAAGGTTTTACTATTTGTTCTAGCTGCTATCATGCGTTAAATTGATCGTATTGTTCAGCGCCTTTCTTCCTGATCTTGCATTTGCGTTATTGTACATTAGCTTGCCCCGCCGCGACTCTTCGCCTTAAACACCAGGTGAAGCTTGATTTTTATGTTTGGAGGACTGATACTAAGTATTCGAAGAATGTTCTATCGCAGGTCAGATGAATTAAGCAGAGGATACTTTGCCGACATATCAGAGATCCGTCAAAATGGCGGCAAGGTGAGGTTTTTACTGTTATATATATCTTATCTGCTACTCTGTTAGGCTGTGGAGATATACCAGTGCTTGCCGGTAAGGAACTCAGTGCAAAGAGGATAGAGATGATTTGAGCTTATTTCCTCCAACGCAGCAACGGGCTATGCATTAGATATACCAGTGCTTTTTTGATGTTGTTGTTGCTTCTCTGAGGTTCTCGAGTTAGAGATTATGTGTTTGTGATATTAACAAGTAGGTCATAGAGCCATAGGAAACTTGAAGCTGGCAAGGATAGAATCAGATTGTTAATAATGTCCGTCTTTTAGATCTTTGAATGGTTCTATTACGTATTATAAGAATTCTCTGATAATAATCGTCAGCGTCGGCGGTGTGCAAACCATCTTCCACTTTTAGAACTTTGGCCGTACTAGTTCTTGATCAGGTTTATATATTTGCTGCAGATTGCCTTGGCAAATAAAACTATAATCCCAGCTGCTGCAGCTGTTAATTTTCCCAATCTGGAAGTAAGTGTCCCAGATGGCAGAAAATTAAAACTACCCGCTAGTTCTGGAGAAAAACAAACTGATACAAGTGAAATGCCTATTCCTCTGGCATCATTGCTGTGCCTTTCCTTTCGGGCAAGCTCACAGGTATGAGTTTCTTCCCATCCTGCATTTTCATGTTTCCTTTGTTCATCATTTCTCTCGCATGTTAATTCTGTTAATTTAGAGTCAACCGTCAAACAACGTGAGAAACCCTTGACAATGAGCGGCTAATGAGCAATAAAGGAGCAATGAATCACTTTAGCAACTTCTAACCGCAGCTCGAAGCTAATTTGAGTTTTTTTTTTTTTTTTTTTTCGCTTTTCAAGTCTAGAATATCATTTTGGTTTCCCAACATTGCTACAACCCAAACTCCTGGCTTCTTCTCGAGTAGATAAGCTATCTAAAAATCCATGCCAAACATATTGGTGTCTGAATGTATGCAAGCCCAACTTTCTTGCTGCAAGTGAAGCCTAAACTCCATAACATGCACTAATGGTTGGAGCCTACCAATAAGGTCCATGTTGGGGTAGGGTCTGATTTGGCGTTGTTATTGTGTCTTACTATAGTATATATTTTGTGATATCTGATATGTTCTTGCAAGAATTTTTTTTTTTTTTTTTTTTTTTTTGAGAAAAGGTAGCATGTTACCGCTTCATTCAATTAGAAAATGAATTCGGCTACAGATTGAGACACCCCAACAATTGTTGTCAGTCATCTGCCTAAAATCAAATGAACCTGCCATGCTAATGTTAGAGTGAACCACGCTGGATACATTTGGTTACCATATCCCTTATCACTGTTGTTTGATAACATCGTCACACTCTGTTTGGCATATTTGTACAAACATCACCATAACTTCAAGCAATGTAATTTGTTTTCCTTCCACGTATTTGATAAACAAAATGTGGTCAATTTGGTAATAATCTAAGTTTTAAGATTCCTGGCTTTTCCTTCTTCATGGTTTGTTGCTTATTACTCAGAATGTCATTTAATAAAAACTAATTATGAATAAGTTGAATTTTCAGTTTGACTAAATACAGACCTGTTTTGCCCTACCAGAGGATGGCGGAGTCATGGAGTCTTCCTTTCGTGGATGCTTTTAGTGCTTCTGGGAAAATCCAAATATATGAGGTAATCCGAAAGAAGAGGAGTTTGGTGAATGTACCCATGTTGTTTGTATGTTGAACATGCAATATATGCAATAGTCTCTTAACGTCTCAAAATCTACCTTCTGACATGACAAATTGACAACCTACCGATCCTCCTCTCTTTTGTCTCTGAAGAACAATCCATCGCTGTGCTGTAAAACTTACATTTCTATTTTGCTTGTGCATGCTTGTATTCTACAGCTTAACATGCAATAGCATAATTCTGGTCTAAGGTTTTTATGTTAGAAAATTGTATATCCAACTAGCATATATCAGTGGAGGAGCTTCTGCCTGGAAAATGGCTCAACATCTGGAGAGCTTATGTTGATTCAATTTTCAGCTGTCCAAATTTGCTTGATGTTTTCTATGCAAAGACCACTATATAGCATGTGATTTATCACTTGCAATCATATTTGTTCTGAACCTACCATATGCATCGAAGAATAGATGCTTAATTTTAGACCTTCTAAATATTCTTCTAACAATCAGCTGTTAGGCAGTCGGCATTTCCAACTTATCTTTTGGTATCTAATGTCAGACTAAACTGTTCTGACTTTGTTCGACATATGGCACGGTGTAAGCACTTCACCGAGGTTGCTGTCCTGCTGATGCCGTTTACAGCTCTATGCGACTTGTTCGTGCTATCTGTCTAGAAAATTATTTACATTCACTTTTACTGCCTTGTTAGTGAAGAATATCAGTCTTCTAAACATCCCGGGTTAGCTGACTATGAGAAAAGCTGTTGTTTTTCAGGTTTCATTTATAGATTCTTGGTTATTGTCATTGGGTCCAGTAAAGCACTTATTCCTAAAGATAATGAAGAAATCAAGTAATCCGCAGAGACAGATTGTTTATGCATTTGGAGACAACTATGACTTCAGGAAAAAACTCCAAATATTAAATCTTCTAACAGGGTAATCTTTTCTTCTTTTTCTGTTTCGATGATTTGGACATTTTTCTTCACAGAGAGGAAGCTCTTACTGAAACAGGACAGCATTTGATTTTTTTTTCTCCCCCCCCCTCCAGGTATATTTTCCTCGTTGATAGAGTGGGAAGAATAAGATGGCAGGGTTTTGGGTCAGCAACAGAAGAAGAGCTGTCTTCGCTTTTATCATGCACCTCCCTCTTGTTAGATGACCAATGAGGTGACTGTTTTATCCTTATCAACTGATGTTTCTCGTCGTCTCTGTCTAATAAACAATAATCAAGTTGGATCAGAAATGAAATATTACTTGATAACCACTAAGGATTTACTGTTTACTTGTTTTGTTCTTTATTGCGTTCGTGGTCGTCAGGGAGAACCATGTACCTCTAGAGCTTTTGCGTACCTTGGTAAGGGCTTCCGCGGGCAATCTGAAGGATGGGTGGGCCATTCTCTTTTGCCTAGATTTGGTTCCTTGGTTGTGGAAATCTAAAGCTTCCACGTGGCATGTTGAAAAGTGCTCTGCATATTCAGTTCAATCATGAACCAGGCCTGACCATATATGCATGGTCTAACCTTTTTGGTTGATCCTGTCGAAATTATGTTTGGTCTGAATAAGTTTCTCCTAGAGATTGTTCAAATTTAACAGCTTAAAAGGGAAGAGCATTCTAATGTCTTGATCTGTGCAGCTCGGGATTACAGTATGCTGCTTCTGACAGTGCTATGGTCAGTGTTGTTGTCTGTGATCTTTCAGATTTCAATTATAGTCAAACTCAATTGCTATGATTTCAGGTAATAATACAACATGAGAGCCTTTTTTTTTGAGAGCTTTTTTTCTTTAGGGATTACGTGTTGTTCTTTAGATTGTCTGATCCATGGAGTAATTTCTCTACTTTTTCAGTGGTTCATCAATGTGTTTTTTGTTTATCTTTTCTTTGTTATTATTATTTCTTTCCTTGCACTAAAAGTAGGTAATGACAAGAACGAGGTAGCAAATTCCATGCCGCCCCTGTTGTGGGAAATATCTATTACAGCGTCTGGTGACTGCGTAAAAGGTTGGCAGGTAATGTTTTCATTTCGCATTTCCGGTTGCCTGCCCGTTAAGAATTAAGACTTAATTGGTGTGGTAGCAGGTTAGTTTCAAACTTTGTAGACAGTTGTTGAATGACTGGAATGCTGGAGGGGTTTAGAATTTCCTGCCCGGAGGCAGCGGATGAGAAGAGTTGAGATGATCATCATATTTGATGGAATTTGTTTTTTTTTGTTCTCTTGTTTGGTTTAGAGTTGGCAATCTAGCTCGTTGTTCGCGCAGCTGGAAATGAGCTCGAGATCGAATAGCTCGTTTACGAGCTGAATACGAGTTGAATTTTTTAGCTTGGTTAATAAACGGAGTCGAACACAAGCTGGGTTAGTTCGCTCGTATTCGGCTCGATAACGGCATGAATGCATATATTTTTATATCTATATAATTTATATATTTTCTATTTATCCATATGAATAAATTATTATATATAATATCGATATTTATTATTTAATTTTTAGTTCAAACTAAATATAAAGGTCAACTCAATTATAAAAATATTTATTTATATGTAGAGTTCCAACCAATTAATGAAGAAGATTTTATAAATTTATTTTATATAATATCTTTATTAATTTTTTTAACTTATTGGTGAATCATATCAAGTCGAACATCGGGTTAAATTTTTCAAACTCGATATTTTAATAAGTCAGCTCGTATTCGAATTATTTTATAAGGGAGCTTTTAGCTCGCTGGTGGTGTTCGGCTGGTTGACGCGGCTAGTTTGGCTGAGATTCAATTGGAAAGTTCAGCCAATGGGGATTTTCGTGCACGTGGAACAATAGCTTTGCGTGACAGCTACAATTTGCTTCAACCGCTGTTGGGCAGGCAGGCAGGCAGGCAGGCAGGAAATTTCGGCTGTGAAAATAGGCGAATTTGAGCGGTGGTGGTGGTCAAAACTCAAAAAGTCTTAACACTCAAAAAAACGAAAAAAGAGGGCGGACATGTGCGCACCGCCATCACACGAGCTTCTTGTGCCGGCCGTTCGCGGCAACCGCTGGCCCTCTCGTACCTGCCATCACACACGTGGACCAATGGAGTGGGGCCAGTAGGCCCACGTGTAATGAGCAGGACGAAGGTGTCCATTTTTCTCTGAACTAATCCGGATGTGATGGGCCCCATTACCTCCCCAACGTTATAAATTCCGATCTGAAATGTGCGTCCCTGACTTCTGATAGAGTCTGGCCCAGCCCATCATCCCCTCCTCCGCTCCTCGCCCCTTCCCCTTCCCCTTCGGCTTCCGCCCTCCGATGATGGAATTGGATCAGTAATAGCGTGGCTCCTTACGGACCAGGTACGAATCCGCAGAATTTTTATGCTTTAGTCTCCCTCTCTCTTTTTCATCTTCTCTTTCTGTGTGATTTGCATCTGAATTTCCAAAGAAAGGGCGACTGAATTTTGCTTTTTCTCGAAGACGAGAATTGTTGATTAATATTATGTAACAACAAATCAATTTTCTCTTTTACAATCTTTTGATGAGTCTTGTGTACTATTATGAGTTGAATTGTAGAGCAGCGAGAGAGTTATCGTAATTGTCCAAGCGACCCAAAAATTGTCCGCACCAGGAGGGGACAAAAAATAAAAATAATAATAATAATAATAATAATAATAATAATAATAATAGGTATAAAATACTTAAAAGTACGTAAAATACGTTGGTATTTCAGGCATCTAAGACTATTTCTAACATAGCCGAATGTAGGGCCTAGCCTCTTTTTGCGCACTGTGGGCCAAAAACAGCCCACATGCAGCGGGCCTCATGCCGGTCTGAGACACGGGCCAAACGGGCCCTTAGACTGCTAAGTAGCTATGCAAGTATTGGACCAGATCATGCTTAACTAGGAGGACAATCTGAACAGTGGAATGGCCGCAACCTAAAGCGTATGAAGCTTATCCCTTAGATGGCGAAAGTTGTAAGGCTATAATTTCTTTTTGGGTTCTAAACCTAAGCATTGTTCATCTCAGTATCCAAGACAGATTCAGTAATCGACTGTCTCTAGCGCAAGTGGCAAAGAATTTGGTAGTTGATATCCGAGATGCTAACTTCGAATCCTAGTTGATTCATATTTTCGGCTAAGTTTTTTTTCTGGAACATAATCAATTAATTGTTATGCATCTTAGTCCATTTTTCAATTTCAATCAGCTCTATTCAGAATATGATCTTGTAGATCTTGACTCTCGCCGACCTCTTTTGCCTTTAGAAATTTTTCTAGCTAGTAAATGAAGATATATCAATCTTAGACGGTGGCAAAGACAAATTCGGCTTCCGTGGGCTTTCTAAAGCAAAGAAAAGCCTGTCCTTAAACCTCTGCTGAGGATTTTTTTTGCCAAGTTGTAGGGCATAAGTGTTAGTTAATTAGTTCTGTTAGTAAGATATTTCTAGTTTTGTTCAGATTAAAATACAAGTTTCAAAATAAACCGTTGCCTGTGAAGCTTATAATACTAATTTAGCTTCTCACAATAACAAAACTTTTAAATTTTTTTCACCTTTCCATATACTTTGCTGGGAATGACACAAACTGAAGACACAAGTAAGAGACGTTACTGCTACACTAGAGAGCTATCTTGAAATAAATAAGTAGAAGTACACAATATTTGCAAGATGGAACATCCGTTGATGTGGTCTTTAACCCCTAAGGAGTACCCTCACGAATGAATGAATGTAGGACAGATATTTAAAATACTCAGATATTTAAATACTCACTCGGGTTAGCAGGGAATATGCTAAAGAAACATTATATAATAGCACTCTTTAACGAGAGATATGAGGAAGAGGCTTCCACAAAACTTGTGTTTTCCGAATTATATGAAGCCAGTGAGCAAACAAAAAATCCATGGGTATTGAAACCTGAGTATCCTTAAAAAAAAAAAAAAAAAAAAAGAAGAATATTTGATGGGAGAATAGAAGATTCTTTTGAACAACATGTTCTAATGTGAAAGTGCTATATCTTAATTCATCGAGTTGATGATAAAATTCATGGATGTTCTAGTGGCCATTATGCACTTGTTACACAACAACCCCTTAGAAAACTATTGTGAATGAACGATCACCCAAAACTGTTTTGAATTATCAGACTAGATCTGCACAACCATCTTCTTATTTTTTAGCACGCGGCTATTCTGTGTGCTTGGTGGTCTAGAGGCAAAGTAATGTAACCGAGGGCTGCTCAGGGCAAAAATTGTATGGACATAGTGTCCAAATTAATATTTTTGGGGACACTCTGGATGGACGCCACGTGGCTCGCAGGCGCCCATCCCACCGTCCTTTTCCTTTCTCTACTTTTTTTTCTCTCTGTAAAAAAAAATCACATTGTTTTAAGAAAAAAAAGGGAAGGTGAGTTGGGTGCTTGCGAGCCACGTGACGTCCATCCAGAGCGTTTCCAAAAATATTAATTTGGACACTATGTCCATACAATTTTTGCCCTGCTGCGCCCCCATCTCGACTCGCATTAAATCCAGGCACAGATGGTGGTGTTTAGGATTAGGGTTTGGGAGATATGCACAAGCTAGCTGGTGCCTGGTGGAGTGGTGGTGATGATGATGCCCAATGTCGGCGGTGTTTTTGCATAAAAAGAAGGCGTCGCCAAAAAGAAGGGGATTTTTATCATTGTTTTGACTTCACCTGGTGCCCATTGAGTCATTGACCAAGTACTGTACTAGTGTGCCACGCGGGTGCAATCCAGCCCAATCAGCCCAATCAGCCACCCACCTATGTCATTGCCTTTACGAATCCCCTCCGAAGTCCAAAACCTACGATTGTCTCTCCGTAGAGTACAGTACGCTCTCAAGTCCCAACGGATCGAGCCATGTACCGAAACCTACCGTTGTTCGCTCATACGTGAAAGATGGTGACTTCACACGAAGAAATGACTAGTAGAGTAGAATGCTTAGGGGATAATACGAAATGAAATAAATGGGGCGCCTGTACTGTGAGAACCAGAAATAAAAGTTCCAGCCATAAATACAAAATTTTTAGTTTGCAGCTTCTTATTTTTGCTGCTGAAGGAAGTTGTCTATGGTGTTTCAACGTAGGTTTTTTTCTTTTTCTTTTTTTCTTTAAAAAATAATGTTTGAAAAATACATTTTATTTTATCAAATAGTATTATACGTATAACATAACCAAACAGACGGTCCGTAAGACTAAATGGCGGGCTAATATATATCTTATTGGGTCATTGTCCTATAACCTATCTACATAGTTCGGTTATTTGGGGAATAGATAGGCCAGGTGGTATCAGTTCAGAGTTACAGGTGATCTACCTCGCTAGCTAGGTTGCCTTCAAAGTCTTTAATTTGTATAGGGGCATCCATGTACATATATATACACGTGAAGTAGGAATAATGCTATATATATATATATATATATATATATATATATATACACCAAGTCCTGAAAGTGGTGGGATGGGACAGTTAAATTTCGGTTGTACCTAGCGGTTGGTTTCCTTAGTCAGTATTTCGAACCTACCGCATGTAATTTTTTGAGGTATCGTTTGGTTCGAATATAAATAAGAATTAATTATTATAGAGATAGGTACTAATATGGGGATAAAAAAAAAATATTTAGATAAAAATTGGGTTGTTCCCAGGATAAAAAAAATAGCGCTTGGATAGATAATATGGAATAAGAAAAATATTAGATAGTTTTATATAGAAAATGAAGGTGTTGGTGGGGATAGTTATAATCGGTTATTATAGGTAACCGAGAACTATTGTTCTCAAATAAAAAATTAGTATTTGGGTATAAAGGGGATAAGGATCTATCCATATTTCTATTCCTATCCCTATCCCCTAACCAAACATTGCCTCAAATGGTTTCTGTAAATTTCTTGATGATACAATTTTCACTCAAGTATAGATGCTATTCTCTGTCTACTTTCAAAAGTGTGGAGATCGTAGCTAGTACACACGTAAGTAATTAATATCCGGTGGAGGTGAATAAAGGCAGTTAAATAGATAAGCAGAGGAGTACGTACTGCTTGCCGCGCGCACTGGAGAAAGTATTCGTAAATTCTATAGTATCATGCAATAGATTAGAAAATTAATTAATTGCTCTAACTTTTTTAAAGTTGTGATGTAATTCACCTGCATGCCGAATCGATGAAAATGAAAGTACCGATCGACTCATTAAACAGCACTATATATTAGTAGGTGGCCAGAGGGGCGGGGGGATCGGGCCAGAGTATCCGAAGAAGCAGGTAAAAATTGGAAAGCAAATCCGGACTATAGCTATATAGCCAGCTAGCTATAGATAATTAAAAATAAATTAACATTATAGTTGTTAAATATAAAAATATAAAAATATCATTTTCTACTAATTTAAGCTTTTAGATAATAACTATTGTTCCGTATTATTTAATTATCATGGTATCTGAATAGAAATTTTCGATCGAATTCGACTCACGTCAGACTCCTAACATGATCGATTTTCTCCTAATTAATTCAAACTCACGTTATAGTCCTGTCGAACAAATTTTGAACTCGCCTACCATCTCTAGTGCAAATGGCAGAGGGTTTGGTGGTTGATACCCGAGTCCCAAGTTCGAATGCTAGTTGATTCATATATATTTTCAGTTAAGATAAATAAAGCGGATGGTATGCTATCTTTCTTTCAAAATTTTTTTTTTTGAACCCAAACATGAGAGATTTTTAGAGAATAACGATTGTTTCGTATTATTTACTAATAGTAAATCAACAGCTAGTTACTGTAAAAGGTAAAAGTTGGAGTGTGGTTGGTGTAAAAGAGGGAAAGCATATTGTTTTAGTCATTCAATTCAAGCGCCCTCGTCGGGGTGCGTTCATGGCCATGCACGGAAGCATTTCCCGAGGCGAATCGAATCAGCCCACCTTGCATCGATCTCTTTAATTTCCGCGCTTTCCTTTCACAGTTTACCACTGCAACCCCCTCCCCCACTTTAACGGCGCCCGAGATAATAATCGAAGCCATATGTGTGCATCATCTTACGGTTTTTGAAACCCCGCGCATAGAGAGGGAGCAAAAGCAAAAGCGCTAGCTAGCTAGCACTTAGAAAAAGAACATACACATATGGCCGGTTTAGGTTAAAGTACAGGAGGATGGTGTTTGCTTAATAGGAAAATAAAAAAGAAAAAGAAAGAACAAGAGCAACAGGAGAAGGGGAAAAGGAGGGATCTAAACAAAAGGAAAAGATGGTCAAAACCATCCTCGAAGACTACTTAAATTGCATCTCTTTATTGAAACTCCCCAGTTCTACTTTACTTGCTTTCTTTAGAGCAATTCACTTGATGCATCAATTGCTTTCTCCCTCTTCAAAAATTCCCTCACTAGTCTCTCTCTCTCTCTCTCTCTCTCTCTCTCTCTCTCTCTCTCTCTCTCTCTACTATGTGGTACAAAAGATAAAGTTCTAATAGAGAACAAAGGCTCACAACCCACTAGTGACTGTTCATCTTTCTTTACATCCCTTTACTAATTTGGGTATATATTCTCTTACTTTCTTCTCTTGGAGATTAGTTTTACAATGGTATGCGTGCGCATTAATGTTTATCAAAATAAATTGGAAATATTAGGAGGGACAGAACATGCTTTCTCTCTTTTCTGCTACGGTGGACCGAGTTAGCTAGTCTCGAGAAAAACCGAAAATCTAACCTCATTCAATTATGTATGTATATGTTTCGATGCATGCAAATTTTAATTTTAGCATGTTTAATTGGGTGATTAGGTTATTACCTGCATGTGTTAGACATTTGCATGGTTTGGTTAGCGTGTGGGACTCATATAACTAGTTCGTATACTAATATCAAATGTACGTCGAGGAAATTAATTGATATTAGCCCAATAATTTAGGGGTGTATTAGCTAGTTACTTTTGAGGCTACACTTGCAAATAAGCTTTAGAATCGGCTAGATTCTGTCTGACTATAGTGGCTGTTAATAATTAAGTGCACTACAAAAGGAGATAACATACATGTATGATGTATCGTACCCTAATTAATTTAGATGGCTAATTACTTATTGTAAGAGGTAGATCTTTTCCTCAGATGCGGGTGATAATATATGCATGCATGCTTAATTACTTGGCCTGGCCGGTCGATAAAATGTACGTACTTGTGTGTGCTCCCCGTTTCCCTCTTGTCCAATCCTAGGTCGACACAGGAGCAGCATCAGTCGTGTCAACGTACGTGTACTCACTATTTCATTGGTGCCATCTCAATTGGGCCTTGTGGACCTTGAAATAACACACAACAGTACGGTACTGCTCGAATAAGAAGGGGTGGAGAACCGTTTTTGCCATTTGTCCAATCTTCTAGCTAGGTGTGAATCTTCAATCCTTTGAATAATTGATTGCTAAAAAGAAATGGATTGTGATCAAGAATAAGAGATCAAGAACCCCGAAATTGGAATCGATTCGGGGGCGGTGCATGGTTTAATTCACACCAATAATTAATGCATTTCCTTAATTAGCATTACCAGCATCTAATAATGCACTGTCAATCTTCAAGAAAAAGCAAGCAGGATGCCAAAGATCTCCCGAAATCCACACACCTTATAATTATTATTATTATTATTACCGCCGATTAGGTTAAGAGTTATTAACGCCTGCAGCTATCCCCACCGGGATTAATTAGGGTAGGATTAATTACTCCTCATATATAGTACTCGTCACACGTGTGACAGCTGATACATACACATACATATTATATAATTAATGTGCGTGTATATCCTAATGGTATAGATTAATATTGGAAGTAATTACGGCATCCATGCACGTTCAAAACCAGTGAGCAATCATTATTAGGCACGAATTAATAATTAGATTTACCATTCTTTTAGCAAAGGTGTGTGTGGGGTGAGTTGAGAATCATGCAACTCGGATAAGTATGAGATCAAGCTAGTTCCCATCTCTCGCTCGCTCTTTATTTTATTATTACCATAATAATGCATACACATGTACTTGACGCTGGTCCCATATTATATTATATATATATGTATGCATATCGGAGTCTCAAAAGATGTTGCTGAGAAAGCCAACGTTCAAATTCTCCATGATGTTTCCTATATATAGCATACTTCCCGATGCCCTTTCTCTTCTTTTCCTTCTTTTAGTTTTCTGTGATTCCATTGCCCAAAGAAAAGGAGTGGCAGCGGGAAAAGAAAAGAGAGAACATCCCCGGGCCTCCACACCCCTTGTTGATCGATTCTCAATTATTGAGCGGCCCAGCTCAACTATAAAAGCCCTCCCCGACCCCCTCTCAAGTCTCAACCATAACCACCACCACCGCAATCACCAGCTTAGTTCCCCCCACCTACTCACTCTTCTCCCCTATATATCCCTTAATTAGATTAGATCTCCCCGCATATATAATNCGGGCCTCCACACCCCTTGTTGATCGATTCTCAATTATTGAGCGGCCCAGCTCAACTATAAAAGCCCTCCCCGACCCCCTCTCAAGTCTCAACCACCACCACCACCACCGCAATCACCAGCTTAGTTCCCCCCACCTACTCACTCTTCTCCCCTATATATCCCTTAATTAGATTAGATCTCCCCGCATATATAATATATATATATATATATATATATCTCCTATACATATCTTTGGGTACGTCCTCATTATCATCATCATTAAGCATTAATCCTGACCTCTCTCTCTCTCTCTCTCTGCGCGCGTGTATATATACATATATTATATGGCCTACCTTCTGCGCGCTCTTAATTAGCTATAGGTGTAGTCTTCTAGAGCATCTGCCTAGTCAAAGAATGAAGCCATCAAATCTTTTCCGAGCAGACAGTACTTCTCAAGTAGCATTTTACTCTGTGAAGCGTTTCAAATAAGCCCTTAATAAGAACCCTAATGCAAATGCAAACCGGTCTTATTAGTTAGGAGTTGCCCTTCGAGCCTTAATTCGGCATACTAATCATTTATTAATCTTCCGGCAAACGTGTATACTATTGCAAGACAAGACAAAGACAAAAAAATTATACGATCGATCCTCCCTCTCACTTAACTTGCCTTTGTGACTAACTCTAATTGTGGCTGAACGGGTGTTAATTTGTAGGGTCAGAGAAGATGAACAGGAAACCGGGAGACTGGAACTGCAGGTCGTGCCAGTACCTCAACTTCAGCCGCCGCGACGTGTGCCAACGCTGCGGCGACCCGCGGTCGAACAGCAGCGACCGCTCCGACTACGCCAACTTCGGCGGCGGTCGCGGCGGCTCCTCCTTCGGCTTCGGCGGCTCTGACGTCCGGCCCGGCGACTGGTACTGCTCGTGCGGGGCCCACAACTTCGCCAGCCGATCGAACTGCTTCAAGTGCAATGCCTTCAAGGAAGACTCTGCGATCGGCGGCGGCGGCGGCGGAGCCTTCGAGGCCGACATGCCGCGCTCACGAGGATTCGGCTTTGGCACCGGCGGCGGCAGTGGCGGCGGCGGCGGCGGCGGCGGCGGCGGGCGTGCTGGGTGGAAGTCCGGCGACTGGATTTGCACCAGGTATACATGTTTCGATGCCGTTCGTGTCTAATTAATTAAATAATTAATCGGCGTTCAATTTGCTGCTGTTTCTAAATATTCTTTCGAAAGCACTCGCATCATCATCGTGATCATTGGCTTTCCGGTGAATAAAAAAAAATCGAGACTTCTTCTGTGATGATAATCTAATAAGAAATTCTCATCTCTAGTTTGAAGTGCTGCTTTTTGCAATTGAAAACAAAAGGTGCAGATAATATATATTTTAGTACATAAATTATTGTTAGTGCCTCTCTTAATAAAGTTATATTATAGTATCTTTTCTCTTTTTTCTCTTTTTTGTTTCTAGTAGTATTTTATCGAATAAATTACACTACTACTACAAGTTTAAACAAACATAGTTTTATTAATTAGTTATTTTGCTAGAATAATTTGGATGCCGGTGCTAATGCCTTAATAAACACAGGTCGGGATGCAACGAGCACAACTTCGCGAGCAGGATGGAGTGCTTCAGGTGCAATGCACCTCGGGAATCCGGTAATTAACTACTTAATTATTCTTCTCCATAGATCGATTATATATCAATTTTCCCAATAAAGCTAAACGTCAATCCCTTAAATTACTATTTTGTTTCCTAAAAATAGTTGGTAGCTCGTCATGTACTAATGGACCTATCATCATTAATTTTATGGCAGGGACTGAAGTCTGAAAAGGCGGAGAGCAAGAGGATCGTGAGATTGCTGATGAGAGAGATGCGATTACGTGATATTATGACATGTTACGAAACCAATCTCAAGCTATTACTAGTTTTGCCTCTTTTTTGTTTTGTTTCTCGGTGATCTTCACATGGTAGCTCGGTTGGATTCCTTTCCTCCATGTGGGGACTGTCTTCTTTTTCTCTAGTGTTTTGTATGCTTTTTAGAGCTTCCTATTATCCCAATCCCTTGCTTTAGAAATTAATATAACCATGTAGTAATGATGCTGCTCTTCTATAAGTCTTAATTAATGAAGCTACTTGGAGAGTGTTTCTCTCTCTCTCTCTCTCTCTCTCTCTCTCTCTCTCTCTCTATATATATATATATATATATATATATATTTTTGTGCGTGTGTGTCACATAAGGGCGTCCTAGCTTATATAGCTTCTTGTTCAGTGTACGTGTGAGGTGATGATCCATGCATGCAGCAGTGGTAGAACTGCATTATTATTTTTCTTTTTCCTATTAATGCATGGTTGATCTGATAATTATATTTTCGAACACATGCAACATGTGATGTAGGCACAGCCTGAAAAATTAATTACCAGCCAACTGTAATTTTTAAAAAGATTATTCATTAATAGCACAATAAAGTATTATCGTGTGTGTATATATATATATATATATATATATATATATATATATGCCTGGTGCATTATTTGATTGCACCTTTAAATCTATATAGGCGTTCTTTTAATGTGGTTTACTTTTTCTTTTGCATATTTTACTAGACGAGAAAGCTTTCGCTAATGCACGTGGATAAGAATATTATTATCCTTCGGAGTAAGCTAGAAAATAATAAGGATATATACTTACCGATCTTAGAAACACAAAAATTTTTAACAAATAAAATTACCAAATCTGATTTTCCCGTTTCTTTGTTTTTTTTCCCGCTAATTAATTTAATTCTTTGTAATCCTAGTCCTTTTAGGACTATTAATTAATTCCATGCTANAATGTTGATTTTCCCGTTTCTTTGTTTTTTTTCCCGCTAATTAATTTAATTCTTTGTAATCCTAGTCCTTTTAGGACTATTAATTAATTCCATGCTATACATTCATATATACTTCTGATATATATATATATACACATGCATGTATATATATATAAGCAACCGAATTTATTCTCTCTCTCCTTGTAACTTCTTCGCGATCAAAACATGGACTATTACCAAGAAACAGACGACGACGTTCCGCCTTCAAAGAGACCTAGAACCCTGAACGACGAGACACCGACACCGACACCAACACCAACACCACTGCTGTTCCCTCCTCCTACCGATCCCCAGCCGGTGTTCCCTCCTCCTACCGATCCCCAGCCGGTCGGCAGGACGAGCACGAGCGCGATGTTCTTCAAGACGAGGCTGTGCCAGGGATTCAGCGCGGGGTGCTGCCCCTACGGCGACCGCTGCACCTTTGCGCACGGCGTAGCGGAGCTCCGTCCACCTCGGCCCAACTGGCAGGCCATGACCGCCACCCCACAGTGGCCGCCGCAGCCGGCCAATGCTACGAAGATCTGTAGGATGTTCCAATCCCACGGCGCGTGCTCTTACGGCGAGCGTTGTACTTTTCGACACGTCACAGAGGCAGAGGCCGCTTACACTCGGCTTCATCACCACCGTCACGGTAATGGGCCTCCTATAAGAGGGCCGGCCCCGCTTCAAAGGAAGCCTTGTTTCGAGTGGCTGAGCAAGGGGCGCTGCGAATACGGCGACCGCTGCATCTTTTCTCACGAAGCTGCAGTTGCAGGTACTCCTCATCTTCTTCTTTTCTACTGCAGTACTGTCGTTCGTCTTCCATGCGATTGAAGATAGCGCATTATTATTCCCTTTTTTTTTTAATTTTTTTTACGATCCTAAAATTGAGTATAGAATATAGACTGGGGATGCCATCTTGTGGTACTTTAATTAGATACTTAATTAAATACTTTGTTATTAATTAATGTTCTTGCATTGTGAGTGAGATCATAGTCTATTAATTTAACTGTTTCGGTTAATTGCTTGCCTTTATAATTAGGCATATATCTGTTGTGCTCTCTCTGTTATTACATCTAACATGTCTACAATTGGTCATTAATAATCATGCTATCATAGGAAAAGAAACATACTGAATTTGTTACGCTCTTTAAATTGATCGCATTATCTTGCTCGCAACAGGCACACAAAAGTCTGGAGACGGTGGGGAGCTAAATAGTGCGAGTGGTGGAGTAGCACCACCTTCGAGACCTCTTCGAGAGGCTGCCGATGAACCTGAAATCGAATTCCAATTTGAACCTGAACCTGAACCTGAACCTACATCAGTTCGGCCTGTTCAAGGGAGGGGTTTCCAGAAGATGCTGAGAAAAAAGAAGATAGCCGGTATATACGGAGATTCGTTCGATGAGGAATGATCCGGCTTTTGCAAATTTTTGTCACATTTTTTTTCCCCTTAATTATGTTTAATTACATAAGTCTTCTACACCTATAGAAAATGAGAAAAAACGGAAGCAAATGATGTGACAATTCAATTCTACCACATTTTTTATCACGCTGCAGCTCTGTAGACAAAAGTAATTATAATAAACCTTCTCCTTAGCGGAATATGATGATTCTCTCTCTATTGAACTTTGAGAGGATCGAGTTGAAATAACGCAAAACCTTAACCCCAAATAAATGGGTTGAATTTATACTTCTGATGCAAAGATTTACGACCGGACTGGTACAAGGATTTCGGCTTATATTAAATTGAGTCGTGATTCATGGAAAAATTATTTGAGTAGAATCATTAAAAAAAATCAGCTGAAATTTCGATCACGCAGATGATTGAACCCGATAGTAAATTCTTTTTTTTTTTTTTTTTTTTGAGAGAGAAAGGTAACATGTTATTAGCTTCGTTTATATTTTTTTAAAAAATAAATTTAGCTAAAAATTTGAATAAATTATGATTCAAATTTGAGATCTGAGTATCAACTATCAAATAATTTGAAATTTACGCTAGGGACGGTCAATGATAGTAAGTTCCAACTAGTCCAACTAGATAACAAAACCGGCAAACTTCGCTTCCGTTCACGGACTTCAATTCTAAATTGGGCCGCTTTCATCTGATTTGCTATAGACTTTGTCAAAGTCGGCATCTCGGAATGCATTCGCCGCCGACTTCAACTAACCACTTGTGAAGGACTCTATTCCTCGTCCGAGCACGCTTCTACTGGGTCAGGTCGCGACTCGACACAACCCATTAGCGGTTGGAGCGCTCTGCTTCTACTTCGTCGTCTTCGTCTTCGTCTCCGTCTTCATCTTCCGCTCTTCGTCTGGGTACGGAATAGGAAGAAGAAAAAGTAGCAGCAGCAGTAGTAGTAGTAGGAATCGAAGGTACGAGGTGGGAGAACGAAGCATCCATTTCATCACCCCGATGGCCTCTCCCTTTCCCATCTTTCTCCTTCTCTCTGCTCTCTGGGCGTCGCCATCGATATGCTCTTCTCGCAAGTATTAGCCTCTCGATCGTTCTCATCTTTTATCTCCTACTATATCGTGCTAATTTTAGGTGCCCAAGTCGTTGGGATTTGCGCTAGTTTGCGAGTAAATTTGAATTGACTTCGCCGAGTTCTCGCCGTTCTTTTGCGTGATTAAATCCCATCTAAGCTTAGACTTTAGAGATTGGGCGGCATCACTCTGCGCTGTGAGCATAGATGGATTTCTCAATCTCTAGCAATGGAGACTTTCGGTGGAAAGTAGTTCAGATTGCATGATAAAATTTAGTTTCATGCTTGTTAGGTAACTAATCCTCATATTCAGATCAGGAAAATTCGACATGCTGCAAAGATTATGTCCTCTGTAATGTATGCATGTATGCGCCCATTTTAGTACCCAATTCGTATCCCGAATCACTACCAGCGTGCGTTGCGAATTACTTTGTAAGCACTGTTAATTTTCTGAATGTGCGTAATCAGCAAAACTTGAAAATGATGGCTTCAAGTAATTCATCTTCTTTAGAAAATAATTCACTTATATAATCCTTCTTTCGATATATGCCAGCATACTTCCTTCATAGACTGGGATGGCGGATCACTCTTTCTGCTAGACTTATGCACCTGTTACAAAATCTTTATAAATCTTATGAACTCTTTGTTTTATTATTATTTTTTTAGTTATAATGTGTATCTGTTTTTGATCATTTAATTGTTTCCTTGCAATCATGTAGAGTCGAATTGAAGACAAAAGAGGCAAAATCCAATATTTCTCTAAACCTAAATACCTCGAGGTTAACTTTTGGATTTGACCCATCAAAGGCAAAACAACTTTCATGGCATCCAAGGTCAGTTCATGCCCAATCCAACTATTATTTATTTCTCCTGTCTTTATCCCCTCTGGATATTAAATATATACTCACCTGTCTTGCTCTCCAACATCTCTTTCCATCAAATTTAGTTCCAGATGCTTGAAATGTTGAAGTTGCTTGAATTCTCACTACATATTAGGGATGTATGATGTTCTTTTAAATGCATCCCGCCTCATGTCGCTGTTCCTTTGCCTTTCTTGACAATTATATTATTCTTACCTTAAGTTAGGGTCTTCTTATATGAAGGTTTTCTTTCTGACGAGGAGTGTGACCACCTAGTATCTCTGGTAAAATTCCAGCATTATATCCTCTAAAGTTTTATCATGATATTGCCCTGTATTCTAAGCATCGCCGTTGACTGCAGGCACATGATAAGCTAGAAAAATCTTTGGTGCGTGATAATGTCACAAGCAGCAGCAGTATTCACACGGGCACCAGGGCGATCGTGACCATTGTTCGAGTGAGCCGCTCTTCTGCAATTGTTGATAACTTCATGGATAATTATAATTTTTAGCTCATTGAATATTATGTGTGCCTCTTCATGCTTTGCTCGTACTTGGCTTATTCATTAATCTGTGCCAGTTTATCTTATGATGACATTTTGTTTATTGATCTGTAGCTATCGTTTGTAGCCTATCTCTTCAACTTGCTTATCGTTTGTAGCTTGTGTGTGTCAAGGCAGCATTAGCAGTATGCGGTGCATGCAACATCTTGTCAAGTGACTCTCTCCACCGCCCCCCCCTCCCCTCTCCACCCCCC
>NC_033630.1:98838-149898 GCF_001540865.1 Ananas comosus | reverse complement strand
CCCCCCCCCAAAAAAAAATATTGAAGCTTGCAGAGTGCTACTCAAGTAGAGATGTGCAAGAAGGCAGAGCTTTTAAATTTGAGTCCGCAAGCCCATTTTGCTTCCCAATCCAGCCAGAAATTTTCGAATTTTGGTTGTGAAACACTTTTTCTTTTCTTTGTTTCTATGGCTCGAAAATGGTTTTTCATCGACCAACAGGGATTTTAGTCCTGTTACCCATCTGAATGAATAAAAGCCTTAAATGGAAGTGTGATTTAATTCTATTGAATGCACCTTTTACCTTATCATTTGATTTCGAAGGATACATATGATTTTAAATGAGTAGCAAGGTTCTAATGTGTGTTGTAGGCTTAATTCTCTTAGTTGTTTAATCATCTTGGTTGCATTTCTCAAATATCTGTATTTAGGATCAAAAAACAGTCAAACTAGATTTTAATTTCTAAGCTAGTTTATTTAATTTTTTACTTCAACTCACCCTGCTAATTTTTTTTATTTTCTCTTGTTTGTAAGGATGATATTATCTCAGAGATTGAGGAAAGAATATCATTATGGACCTTTCTTCCTAGAGGTACCTCTCTGTCTTACCAGATAAAATTTTAGTTCCCTTTGCTTTTTAACTTAGAATGTCATTGACTTCAAATTTCAAACTGGTCATTTTTCATTAATTTCCAACAATGTTCTTGTGGTCTCTCAGAAAATGGAGAAGACATGCAAATTTTGCACTATGGAGTTAATGAAAGCTACGAACCACATTTCGACTACTATCGGGATAATTCCGAGGTAGTGTCTGGTGAGAATAGAATTGCAACAATTTTACTATATCTCTCTGATGTTTCTCATGGTGGTGAAACAGTCTTCCCGAACTCTGAGGTGAGAACATTTATCCCTATAAGCGCCTCCAGTTGCTGCAGTCATCAGTGACTTCACATTTTTAAGCCTTTGGATAGAGATGCAAGGAATTTTCTTCATGGCTATTGTTCTTGAGCGGTTCTGGGTTCATATGTAAAGCACGGACATCTGTAGCCCGTATATAACCAGTAGTATGCTCCAGTTGTTGTTTTTCCTTCTTAAACTATCTCATTCTTTTCAATCCAACAGGTAAAAAACACTCAACAAAAGGATGAGACACGGTCAGAATGTGCTGTGACTGGCTATGCAGTGAATATTGTGAAGGGCAATGCCCTTCTAGTTTTCAATTTGAATCTTGATGCTACGCCTGATGAGCGTAGTCTTCACGGCAGCTGTAAGGTGCTTGATGGAGAGAAATGGATCGCAACAAAATATATCCACGTTGGAGCATTCAGCGCCACAAATGCCACAAAGTCTCTGGCGGCTTCCAGTGACGTTGAGTGCACAGATGAGGATGACAATTGTCCGCGGTGGGCTGCAATTGGGGAATGCCAGAGGAATCCAGTCTTCATGGCAGGCACTCCTGACTACTATGGAGCGTGTCGGAAGAGCTGCCACATTTGCTAGATCTTCCAACTTAACATGGAATGGTTGCTTCCATTAATCATGTACACGTGATGTCTTCTTTGAAACTATCGTGATTTTTTGTAGTTTATTTGGTATTTTAGAACGTGTCTGTTGATCTTTTTCTTTTCTTTTTTTTTTCTTGGATCTTCAGTCTTTTTCTGTAAAATCAATAACAATGCTAGCGGAGCAGAAGATAGTACTCAGTTTTCAGATTATATGTTGTCTAGCAATTGTCTCTTTCAGAGTTTATTACATTCAAAATCAGCATGCCCTGTGTTAGAGCTTATATCTAGAGATTCCTTGTGTATATTTTAACATATCGAGATTGTCCTCTGAAGTGAGTGGTGTTCAGATAATCGAAGCATGGAAGTGTCATGATTGTATTAATCAAAGTATAGGTCATCGGAGATCCCCACTATATTATTCTCCAGTGAGGCAGCAAATCAGGTGATAAGTTGTACTGCCAGCAGAAGCCTTTGTGAAAAGTGTCTGCAGATTCTTTTACAAGGGGAGTGTACCTCCCCGCTTCCTACGTGAGCCTTCTTCTTCAGCCTGAGAGAAACATATTAATTTCAGATTCACTGCAGCTTCAACTCACTTTGCAATGTGCATGGAATAATGAAGTCGCAGAATTACTGCAGCTTCAATCAGTACCTCAGATAAAGGAATTAGTTGCCTGACTGCCAACACACACCTCAGAGAAAATTGCTTGAATAGGAGCCCACTTCTGTTGCAAAATGGTGTACACTTTCAGGGTGTTGTCCATACTTTTCTACATCAAGATTATCAAACAAATTTGAAACGAATTTTAAAGCTGCATGGACTACTTTGATGTGCCATATCCGTGCCGCATTGGCTCCCCATATTGTTTTGTTTACACGATTCGAATTCCCGCGGCGAGGGTGGTCGAGGGTCGCAATGCACCCGATACCCGGAATTGTCGTCTATATATCACATGAACAGCGCGATCATATGAAGCCCCAGGAATCGGAGCGAAGCCTCTTCGAGTCGCCCTCTCTCCTCCTCTCTTCTTCTTCAATTTCATCGCATAGCTTCGCCTCTCACCTCTCACTGAGGCGCTACTCGTTTCGATTATCGTCTCCTCTCTGAGAGAGAGAGAGGTCATCAATGGAGGAGATTCGGAAGAGGAACACCGATTGCGTCTATTTCTTAGCTTCCCCTTTCACCTGCAAGAAGGTTCTCTACTGGCATTCCCTCACGCCTTCCAATTTGTTTCCATTTTTTCGAATTAATTTGTAGTTTATACTTAATACTTATGAATGAGCATGTTGTTCTTTGAATTTTTAAGGGTTCTGTTTCATGTCTTACTTAGCCTTTTTATTTTCTGATTTGATTAGCGGAGAATTAGGGTTTGTTAGGTCGCAGTGAATGTGATAGATTCTGTTTCGCACAAGTTTATTGTTGTTTATAGTGGATTATTTGACTATATTTTCTTTTACCCTTTCACGAAGCTTTTGCTAAGCTGTGTTAGTACAGTTTTTAGTTCATCTACAGTTACTGCAAAGGAATTGGGCAGATTTTGGGTTATTCTTTTTGAGGTGATGTTATAGATTTAGTAGTAACATATCTTGAAGTGGGAAATTGATATAGCTCTCCACTGATGAGCATTATCTTGTTCTAGGGTTTTGGCAACTTATATACGTGTTTTAACCTGCGATGAGAATTATCTGTGATTTTCAGTTTATGATTGTTTCAGTCCTTTTTTTTTTTTTTTTACTCTCCATTTAAGAATGTTTGTTTGCTTGAGAGATGATACAACTCAGCTGACAAATTCCATTACCAGGGTCTTCATATTTTTTATAGAAGACAGTGTTCGTTGTTTTCTCTTTGACACCATTAACATTGTAAGATAGCTTATGAAGTTTATTTCCATATTCTCATCTCAGGGGAGTCGATGTGAGTACCGTCACAGCGAAAGTGCCAGACTTAATCCGAAAGATTGCTGGTATTGGTTGAGAGGAAATTGCCTTAACCCTAACTGTGGCTTTAGACACCCAGTAAGTTTTCGTTTTGTTTTCTTCTTGTTTAGATTCTTTTTTCGGATACTCACATTTTAATACGCTCTAGCAATGGAAAATCATGTGCAGGCTAACGGTAAAATGTATCTTGTTCTTAGTGATATTTAACCTTTATTAATGCTTGGCAAATACTCGCCAAATCATTTGGTCGTGTAATGCATGCTAGGAGGTTGATCTATGCTTCCTATGTTCTTCAAAGTGCTATCGTTATAACCTTAGATACTCCTTATAAAGGCTGGTTTGTCATTATGCATTCATCATATAGATTATGCTTTCTTCCTTTTTCAACTGTTAGACATGTCTCCAATATAGTGTTTCTGCTTAGCACTCAATAGTGAACTAGTGATCCTCATACATGGAGATGGTATTTATATAATTTTAAGAATATTTCAAGAAATAACGATGATTAATATTATATTGTAATTCAACTACAAAAAAATTAGGTGCTGTTAATAGCAAGGCGCAGGAAGCTCTCCTCCTTTTCTTATAACTCTTAGAAGAGAGATCAATGTACAGCTTAAACAGAGATCAATAAATCCTCCTTGCCTAACTAATTGGGTTCAGCTATATGAATCCTCCTTTTTTTTCGCATTCATTTCTGTATGAGTACTTTCCTAGACCAGAAATAGGGAGTCTTATATTTTGCCACTCTCTTTATTCTATTCTTTCTTTTCTACTCACTCTTATTTTGTAGTGCCTTTCGCTTCAAGTTAGTCTGCATCTTTTGACAAGAAACTTTTGCTAGCACTATGACATAATTCCACTGTTGAAAAGTTTATTATATGTAATTGATGAGCTCAAGTGCTAAAAGCAGTATAGTGATAAATGTATATAGCCTTATACAGCCAGTCAACTTTAGTATCAATGGCACTTCACTGTTGACTTTTCTTTTTCTCATTTTACCCCAACTTATGCTGTAATATCTATGCTCTTGTTTCATTTATGAAGTTTACCGATCAATTCTTTTTCTTGCAGCCTTTTGAAGTTTCCTCAAGACCTCTCTCTGAGCAATCATATGGTGCTCTTTCCTCTGGCAAGGCAAACATCCCGTGCTATTTCTACCGTCATGTGCACTGCATAAAAGGTGATCAATGCCTTTTTCTGCATGACTTTTTGCCTGCTCCAAAGCTTTCAGGAGTTGCTCCTGAAGCCACTACAGGTCTCTCCATGGGTAAAATAGCTTTTGCTTGCAAGGATAAGGTACCACCATCAGGAGAGTTGCCCGCTATAATTCGACCTAAGGACACATCTGAGCTTATCGAGGAAAATCAGTGCAAAGAGGTGTCTCCACAGCCAGAACCATGCCCTCTTTTGGAAGAAAAAGCCCTCTCTGTTGACTCAATACCAGAATCTAAGGAACATGCTATTCCTTTGCCTGAGAGTTGTTCACATTTCTGGTCAGATCAGAGTTCTGAGGAACTAGCAGAAGATTGTTCTGACACGGAAGATGTTACTAACCTAGACGCTTCTCCAGGATTTGATGTGCTTGTGGATGATGGATCAGAACAATTAGCTGATGAAGATGATGCTGAAAACCAATTGGCGCAGAAAGGAGAGTCAAAGATTCCTTATCGTCATAATTTTTCAGATGATTTTCAGGAGTTAGCTGGTTATGATAAGAGCGACTTCCCAGATCATGAGTTCTTATATGACTCTTACGATCGTTTGGGTCTGTATGAAAGAGAATTGGAGTTCTGTAGGGAGAAGATATCAGAGCGAATGCTTTGTAGAAAAAGGAAACCTCTGTATACGGCGTATGAAAATGATGCCCGAGATGGTGGGGATCTTCAGGGCAATTTGAGGAAAAGGAGTAGGCCTGATTCAGAGATCCTGCATTCATTTTGGCCAGGTTATGACAGTAGGGCCCAACTTGTTAGGCATGAAATGGGTTGGCATCATCGTCGTAGGTTAATTTTAGAATCACCGAAGATTGCAACCATTTCACCTTTGTATCCTAAGCAACCTCGAAAGAAGAGAAGGAAGAAGGCACATAGGAGGAGAGGCACGAATCATTCTTCCAGATCTGACAAAGATATTAAGCTCACATCTCCATTGGTGAAATCTGCTGTAGTTACTGCCGACTTCTCTGGTCCAAAAACTCTCGCGCAGATTAAAGAAGAGAATGGTAGAGGCAATTCAAAAGGCAGCGGGTCTGCGATCAACATACATCAGTATTCAAGAAGCCATTTGTCTAATGATTTTGACTGGCCCAAACCATTGAATGAACTTCTGAAGGGTAAGAAAAGGCCTCAATCGATTGATGGAAATAATGGAAGTGATGTCTTGTCAGACATAGGGAATGAACAGATTGCTAATGGAAATGTCGAGAAAGATTATGGGAAATATGAGTATAGTTTTCTATCCAAGACCCACAATGGTGATGATGCTGAATATGAAGAAGTTGACCTCCAGAAAAAGCTTGCTGAAATATTCAGTCAATAGGTATCTGCTCATTTTGACTGACAATGTTATTCCTGCATCATTCTATATCCCCTTTTTTTTCCCCTTAGGTTGCCTCTAACTTCCATTTTTGTCAGAAACAACTAAACAAGTATCAGTACCTTAGTATAATTGCCTACTGGTGTCTTCCCCCTCCTCATTTGATTTTTATTTTTTTTTGGTATATTCCATAACATGCTTTAAATTTTAAAAGTTTAAGTCTCATGCCTTTTGAAACTCTTTACTGGATTTTGTTGGCTGTGATTGTCACGTAAATGGCGGCTAATTTCATTTTGGCAAAAGCCAACTTTTTCTAGGATGACAATAACCATCTTTACAAGGAAGATGCAGTTTAGACAGTGCTATATTTATAGTTTGTGGAAAACGAACTTGTAATTTGATGGATTCCGACCAGTAACCTGCTCATAGAGGGTGTGTCTCTACTTCTATGGTCAACTGCTGTAGACAAAGTGAACTGAATAAGGTGAGCACAAGCTTCAATCATTCCATTAGGACCATTTTCCCTACATGTATTGTTTCACTCTTATTGGACATCAGTGGGAGATGCTTAAATGTCTTCAATTACGTTGCCAACAATCGTTGGAGGACAACCATAAGGCTTCCAATAATGTGTATCGCCTATTCTATTTGTTTATATTTGATTGCAATAGGTACTCCACTGGCTTAAACCCGGAAATATAATTAGTATCCATAATCTTTTGGTCTATTGCTGCTTTAGTCCTGTCCTTTGCGCATCTTCTATAGTTCAGTGTGGTAGAGGCGACGATTTTGTGATACTTGTAGTTGAAGTATTCTAAGTTACTTGCATGATTACCGACCGTCCCTAGAGTAAGTGGCAAAGGGCTTGACGGTTGATATCCGAGGTCC
This sequence comes from Ananas comosus, assembly GCF_001540865.1. Taxonomy (NCBI): domain Eukaryota; kingdom Viridiplantae; phylum Streptophyta; class Magnoliopsida; order Poales; family Bromeliaceae; genus Ananas; species Ananas comosus. The sequence continues at coordinate 143,056 of NC_033630.1, read as the reverse complement.
CAAGTTTGAATCCTAGTTGATTCACATTTCCAGCTAAGTTTATTTCTAAATGAAATAAACGAAGCGGGTAGCGTGTTACCTATCTCTCAAAAAAAAAAAGAAAAAAAAGTTGCATGATTAATTAAAATGGAGGGGAAGAAGAGGGAGGGACCAATAGGGATTCAACTGTTTATAGAGAAAGATAAGATAGGTAGCAACCTTTTACAAGACAATGAAGACATAATAGCTAGTTGTTTTGTTTGCTATTTAGACTTTTTCTTTTCTCATTATGTTGTTAGTTATGAAGGCTCCAGTGTCAGATAGCTTTCTCAGTTGCCGGGTCAAGAGCTGGATTTGAGGTCTGATTTAACTCATATAAATTCATATCTTCCTAGTCATTCCTTTCAAAGTTCAGTGTTTTCTTCCCTGAGTAGCAAAATTCAGATCATATTAATCTGAGACAGAATTAGATTTAAAAAAAAGGAGATAGAGAAACTATGCAGCAAAGGGCTTTTTCAAAGAAATATGCGTTCCGCTAGTCTCGCAGCTTAAGAAACCCAGATTGCTGTCATCTATTAATGAATGACAGATGATGGTAAGAACTGCATTGAGGATTTTTCGAAGTTCATTCCTGCCCCCCCNNNCTCCCCCCCCCCCCCCCCCCCCCTCTTAAGCCAATGTGCTAGTATTCATAAGTAGTTTGGTCATATCTGTTATCTTTTATTTTGAATGGTCAGAGATTTTCTGGCCATCCATATTAGAACACCACAAGGCAGCAACCTGATGTCTTCCATCTGCATATAAAGACAATGATGACCTTCGTTAATTAGACAAATTAAAGCAATTAGCTACTTCCTACTTCACCAGTCGCTAAGGTGGATCTTAAGTTTAACGGAGGAAAGTAAAGGAGGGAATTGGACCCATGGGAGACTAAAACAAGAAGACCAGGTTAAATTGTGATCATTCTACAGATTTTTTTTGAGAGATAGGGAGCATGCTACCCGCTTCGTTTATTTCATTTAGAAATAAACTTAGCTGGAAATGTGAATCAACTAGGATTCGAACTTGGGTCTTGGGTACCAACCACCAAGCCCTTTGCCACTTGCTCTAGGGACAGTCGGTATGTGTGATCATTCTACAGATTCAAAAGAAGAATTCTGATTCTGTGTGTGTGTGTGTGAGAGAGAGAGAAAGAGAGAGAGAGAGAGAGAGAGAGAGAGAGAGAGGCTGGTAACTTAGATTTTTAAAGCTTTAGTAGTTAAAAAAAGCATAAAGCTTTAATAGTTAAAAGAAGCATATGACCGGAGTAGAGAGATATATGCACCAGCAACCTACTAATTCGGTTAGACTGTTTCTCAAATAGTGTATTCCTTTCCTACCCATCCACCTGTCCCAAACGGAGATCACGTCATTCCCCAGATCTCTAGACTGAACGTTCTCCAGACCCATCACTAAAATGAATCTGCTGAAAACACACCGGGTGAATAGGTGGTCCACCGTTTCCTCTTCCACCCCACATAGCACACAGGTTGTGGCCCCTGTCCATCCTCTCTTTGCTAGGTTTTCCGCCGTTAGGGGCCTCTTCTTGAGAACAAGCCAACAGAACACTTTTACTTTAAGGGGTATAAAGCCGATAAGACCTGCCACCGTTAACTACTTAGGGTTTAGGGGTTCGAATTGACTACATTTCCATGTTTTGGTTTGCAGTCGCAAGATCAAACGATTTAACATATACATTGCCATAAAAGAGAATTAATTGAGGAAATTAGATTTTAACGGGATCATAAAGTCGGCGGCATAATATCCTTTTCTGCCGACTTTTACTTTTGTTTGACTACACAAAACTCGGGTTTTGGAGGCACCTCTATCTGCCGAAGTCTAGCTGGTTTAGTTACACCGCAGTCAGTCCCAGGCGAAAAATTCTTATTTTGCCAACTTAATTAACATATATAGTTCATTAGATTACGATGCCATAAATATTAAATACCCCATTGTATTGTTGCATACATAGATGGACTGAGAGATAAGCTTAGGAGGGAATCGGATTCATGGGAGAATAAAACAAGAATGCTACCACGTCAAATGATGAAGAGGAAAGGAGAGCCCCATAATTAAAGCTTAATATGACACAAAAGGATACGAGCCCTGAAGAAGGAAACTAGGACGCAGTTCCTTTTCCAATTGGCAGGATGAGATACCTATTACTCAAAAACAAAAGGAGAGGAAAGCAACTTCACATTGCAGGGGGAACGAATATTTATTGCTTTGGCGAATTGCGGTAGCTGGGACCGCTCAGCTAACTGATTTGCCCAACTGTTCTGTTCGACTTTATTACTCAGATCTAACATTTTCCTGGAATTCTAATTTAAGTGAACTGGTATTTATTTCGACTGACGTCTTGTTTTGCGTCTTACTCCTGTTTCTCTTGTTTCTCTTGTTTGTTTTTTGATATTGATGCTAAAGCATAAAGAACATACCATCAATGCTTCGACTCCTCTCCTGTGCAGAAATATTAAATTATTCGGGGGAAATGCTGCTGTTTAAGTTAACCATACCATTTGATCATTAGTTGAAAAATCAAAAGTTTAAGTATATATGTTGGTGCCATGTGCAACAACTGGTCAAGACTCGAAGAGCCTTAAAACGTATGATACAATGTAATGCACAATTTTTGTAAGAGCTTTACCATATAGCTAGCTAGACACGGGTAAGCTAGGAAAAGATGCAGAAAAGGAAGTATGAAAGGGATGGGCAGCCCTTTAAACACAAGAGAATTGGTATGGTATGCTATGCCGATGCTTTCACTTCTTCTCTAATCCTTGTTTAATTGATATGCATCTTCCCTCCCACAAGCAGCTGCTGCTGCTGCTGCTGCTGCTGCTGCTGCTTCTGCTCTCCTCTTAATGGATCTGGCTGATGGAGTTAAACCGTTTCAAAGCAGCAGAAGCAGGGGCTCCTTCCAGCCTAAAGCAGAAGCCAAGCCATCTTTTTGCTTGCCGCACTTCTTGCTTTTGCTTGCTTTGGACTGAAGGGAGCTCCTAATTCTTCTGCTTTTTTTTTTCTTTTTTTTCTGTTTTTTTCTCTGGGCGTTGCTGCATATGGATCATGGGCTGCCTCTGTGATTTCGGCAGAAAAGGTGAGCTACGATTTTGTATTGACTCTCACTCTTTTTTATGTTTACTTTTCTATTGACTCTCGCTTTTTTTTTATGTTTATTTTTTTTTTACAAAGGATAGTCAAAGTCAAGCACTTGGTACATCTGATACATGTTTTTTTTTTTAAAAAAAAAATAAATAAATGAACCTCACATTTCTACAGTGAAAAGAAAGATTTCTAGAAACCCATATTGAAAAGAACAATTTATTTCTTTTTTTTTATTATTATTATTATTTGCTCAATATACGATAGATAGTATGCTTAGAGATTACTGTTACTATATGCATTTGTCTTTGTCACAATCAATATGTTCATGTTCATAAACTTAAGTTTTGATAAGTGATAACCAGTGTATAGTTTATATTCAATAGAGCAAAGCCTTTTCCCTGCTGTTTTTTCCCCAAATTGTTAAAGCTGCTTTTATTGTTTTCCTCTCTTCTCTTTATTAGCAGTGGCAGTGTGGAGAGTTAATGACAAGTATTTGAACAGTGCGGGGGAAGAAAGAAATTACTGCTACTTCGAAAGTCGACCCATGTTGACAGAAAATTGCTCTTTTGTGCGTTACCCGAAAGTACATTTAATTCATTCAAAAATTTAGACAATCTAAAATATACCTAATTTTGGGTGTAAAAATATTATTGCTCGAGTGGATACTTGTCCACTGTCCCGTTCCCGTCATGGCCTAAGGTGACCCCGACGGGAGTGAGGGACAAATGAATTATTAACCCACTCCTCTTCCTCAACATGTTTGCACGTGACACACTCACCCACCTCATCTGCAATTCACCCTACAAAAATTGAGATATCAATTTTCTTCTAAGAAATGCTCAAGTCAAAATGTACAAATTGATGCTGCGGGCAAAGACGCGTAATAATTACATTATATTATAATAACACATTCAAATTTAATTGATTAATTCAAATTAAATAAATTAAAAAATTTAGATAATAAAAATAAAATTTTGAAATATTAGATAACTAAGTCTATAAATGATTCGTAGTTCAGATAAAATTTATTAATTTTTTTACTTTTTAAATAAATAGAAAAGAATCGTTTTGAAATATTCTTCCAACAGGAGCAAGTATTTGTTTGGCTGTTGTAGATTAATAATAACTTTCACTAAGCACCTATTATCACGATCACAAATATATTATTATTAAAATAAAATGTCTAATCTCACGGGAAAGAGATTACCTTCATCTTTCCCGAAAAAAAAATCCTCCAAAAAAGGGTCCCGATGCAACGTACACAAACCGACTCACCCGCCCGCCACCAGATCAGCGTCTGATCCGACGGCCCGCATCACCACACGCTCTTTCTGTCTCCACCTTTGGATCCGGTCCGTCGTTTGTGGCTCTAACTCTGTCCACGCTGACCAGTTAATCGCCCTCCGATCTGTCCCTATCGGACGGTCCGTAGTGCTCCTCTAAACCCCCAAACGCGTCCAAACCTCCCCCTTTACGAACAGTGCGCATTACTATTAGCTGATCAGCTCCCCTTCCCCTGCTCTTACCTCCTACAACCGCAGCAGCAGCAGCAGCAGCAGCAGAATTAGAAGAAGAAGAAGAAGAAGAAGAAGAAGAGATTGGAGAGATTGGAGAGATTGTAGGAGAATGCAAGAGCAAGCTACGAGCTCTCTGCCTTCGAGCAGCGAGAGATCCTCGAGCTCCGCGCCCCCAATGGAAGTCAAAGAGGGTAATTACGCTTTTGTAGGAAACTTGTGTTTTCCAACTTATTATTAGTCGACGTAGATTTTTGGCCGGAAAAATGCGATTTTTTTTTTTTTCCTCTGTTCGGTTCCGAAAAGATGGGATTTTTCCTTATTAATGCATGGGTTCGCTGAATTAAGTTAGCTTTGGGACTTGGGTCGACCAATGCGCCTCTCCCTCGTTTTTTGTTTCTCCCTCCGGAGAAAGAAAAAGAAGAAAAGAATTGGTTTTTTGGGTTCACAGCCAGGGCTTGCGTGTTCGGGTGGGTGGTAAATTCCTTAGTCGATCTCTGAATAAAATAAAATTAATTGTTGCGTTGCTGGTCAGGCGTGGAGAGCGACGAGGAGATACGGAGAGTGCCGGAGTTCGGGGCGGGAGCGTCCACCTCGGGCCGGGAGGCCGGTTCGGCGGCCGGACCGGACCGGACCCAGTCGTCGGCTCAGACCGGCCAGCGCAGGAGGGGCCGGAGCCCCGCCGACAAAGAGCACAAGCGCCTCAAGAGGTGGGTTGGGTTTGGTTTGGTTTGGTTTGGTTTGGTTGTTTTCGAAAGAAGAATTTACTGGTACTAGTACGACTCTTTATCTGCTCTCGAGCTCTCTGCGATTCATGATCTCTCTCTTCTTTTTCTCTCTTCTTTATTTTATTGTGTGTGTGTGTGTAATGGAAATGGAAATGGAAATGGAATGGAATAATATTTAGGTTGCTGAGGAATCGGGTGTCGGCGCAGCAAGCGAGGGAGAGGAAGAAGGCGTATCTGAACGATCTGGAGGCGAAGGTGAAGGATTTGGAGAAGAAGAATTCGGAGCTCGAGGAGCGGCTCTCCACATTACAGAACGAGAACCAGATGCTCAGACAAGTATGATTTTTTGCTCTTTTAACTTATCCTCTCCCCTCTCTCTCTGTCGCGTGTACTGCCGCTCTGTCTTTGATTGCTCTGGCTCCCCATTTCACCACTTTCTAATCATCCTGTTATTTACTGTACTATGACGCACTTTAAAATTATTGTGTCGTAATTTGGAACGCCGGGAAACTTTGATCCGTAAAATGCAGTTGTAGAAACTGCCATTTTACTAGGTTAGTTTCTCTTCCTTAATTTCGCTGTACGTAGTAGTGTGAAAAACAGAAATCACTACGGAAATACCAAGTAGTACTTCTAGGTTGGATATATCCCGCACAAATCCATTTGTAGTTGGTGCCTGTTTGGTCTGGCTTCTAGAATTGCTTCTCTACTCTAGAGGAGTAGGAGTAGGAGGAGTCGAGGCAGCGTCTCCCTTTTTGTTGATTAAAATTCTGAGCTTCTTTCTCGACCGAGAGTCTGAAATGAACTCTGAAAACTGAAAAAGCTAATCGCCATTTTGAACCTTTTGCTTCTAGCTTCAGCTTGAAGATGCCAGGGGATTTTATTAGAAAACTGTTAGAGAGATTCTCGGATAGCTCACTGGGACAACACTTTCTTAGAAATTCTAACCATGCCATAGAGCCCCTTGTCACATTACTGGGGATCTTTAAACGTGTTCCTTTGGCACGCCCTGGAAGGAAAGTCATTACCACAATCAACCTTTTTACCAGTTGCGTGTTGGCTATGTCATATTAGTGATGCACTACCAGATAGGCAGATACTTAGGCTGGCCTTATCCATCAAACTTTAGCTTAGAAATGTAAAAACCTTATGTCCTACGGAAGCATTATTGATTCGTGGTGATGCCTTAAATATCCATTTGCCGCATGATTTGAATTGATGTGGTCCCTTCTGGTCAGTATGAGCTGTATCCAGAAGGTGCTGGTGGGAACCAACGAAAAACATTGGGTTCAATAGATCTGACCACAAACATGGGTGGATGTTCCTTCGATACGTCTAGTACGTGTAAATTTAAATTTTGGGCCATTCGTTATTGAGATAAAGCACGGAGCATAGTGAGTTAAACCTTTCGAAAGAGGGTCGTTATAAATCCGCTTTTCGAGACGGCATGAAGCTTTGATCATTATCGTTCTATTGGTGACCAGTTTAGCATTTACTGTGGTTCGTCCATTCTTTGTATTTCTATTCAATCAGAGCTCTTTTTGGTTCGGAGCTCCTTTATCACTTTATTTGGTACATATATGGGTTTTATTTTATTTTTTCATCTGTAAAGCCATCTTCTAATGGCCGTTACTTCTTACAGATACTGAAGAATACTACTTTGAGTAGGCGGGGATCGAGTAGCAGTGCCAACGGAGAAGGTCAGCAGTAGAACGAGAAAATAATCATCGGAGTACGGGCTTATTCTTGTAAGAACTACGCTTTCCTCTGATTTAACCCAACAGCATTTTCATTTTGTGGTTGGCTTGAGTTTGCTTAATCATGATCTGCAATCATTCTAACGATGTTGTTGAGTGCTTTGTTAATTTGAGAATTGACCTGTTTACGACTGGCAGTGCAATTTGATGCCCCTGTATGGAAGAGAGTCGGATTTCCGTTTTGTTGTTTTGTGCTTTTTGATCCTGTGTTGTTCAGTTTAGTTTTTTTTTTTGAGAATGATGTTCTGTTCTGTTTAGTTTTAGACTGATAAAAGGAGGAAGAATAAATAAAAAGACGAAAGTGGAAATTAAATTCGAACCAATCTTGTAGCAAAAAGTTTTGGGCTTTCTAATTTGGAAATTGTTTGACCGTTGCTCCTCGGTTTAGAGAAATTATCTCAAATATATATATATATATATATATATATATATATATATATATATATATATAATTAGGCTGGAATACTATTAATAGTAAAACGCTCTTTTTGCTATCAAATTTTTAACCTTTTGATGAAAAATTGTAGGGTCGGAATGATATTAGTCGGTTAGAGTTGAATGGTCCCCTAGGGTTGAGTGGTCCCCACTGGGTTATAGTATTTAATCCAATAGTTAGAAATAATGAAAAGAGTTGATCCAAAGGTTAAAAAACTGGTAGCAACAATGGGTTTTATATATATATATATATATATATATATATATCAGATTCTTTGACCAGCATGGGAGGGGGAATGGGAGGGGGAAGAGAAGAAAAAGAAGAGAGAGAGAGAAGATAAGAGATGAAGTTAAGGTTGTTATGGTGTGTTGTAAGTTGTAACGCCAACATCTTGGGAAAAAGATCCAGAGAAATAGTACAACGCGTGGTCCCATTCCATGCACGTCACCGAGCTTTCGCCATTGCAGGGGAGAGCATTCTGTCGGTTTTGGATGGAGTGGTGGACCGAACCGACTTTATTGATTTTACAAATTTAAAGCGAAAACCAACTGAATCAAAATTTTTGTTTGGTTCCGTCAGTTCGGAACTTTATTAAGTACCTTTATAAGTGAAACTTTAAAAGACTATAATATAGCTTATAATTTAGATTTATTGATTTTAAAAATAAAAAATTATTTATATTTTAATTTAATTGATATTAAAAAAATAAAAAAAATAATAATGGTAAATATTTTATTAGACTGAACAAAAAAGTTTATTTTACTCTTTAAAATATTTTAAAAGATAGTATATAATTCAAATTTCAGTTAAAAAAATATTTGGTCTCATTTAATCGGTTAATTCAGTAGGTTCGGGTTTCAAATTGGACAATTGAATTGAGCACCAAAATTAAAGTTTTAGATCAAATCAGGTTGTTAACAACCAAAGAAAGGGTCAAATCAAATCCTTTTTACCGAATTAGGTTGGTTTGATTTGATAGTACAGACTTCTCTTGGATTTACAAGGATTTACAAGGCTAGGCTCTGATTTCCAGTGATGTCGCAAATGAATGAATCAGGTGTCTTATATGGGTCCACAGGTGCAATCACATTTAAGTTGAGAGCATCCAACAGTAAGATTTAAGAAGAGAATGGCTTCACATATCAAAGAGTGTGTGTACAGCAGTATCATCCCCATCTAGCTCAATCCTAACAACTCATAAAGCAGGTGAATTATTCTAAAAGTTACACCATCCTAAAGCTGTAAAACTTCTTTAATATTCAACGACAGTAACATTACAAGCCCGATATTATAACCCCATTTCAGCCCTTAACTTATCTCTGACAGTTTTACTGCAGGATCACATCAAAATGTGACAGTTTGGTCAGCTCCAAAGCACACTGCAATTTTGAATTCTCCTGACTTTTGGCCTGTGATTAGTAATAGCCTAACCCTGATTTACTTACGGATCAGTACTGATGATCAGGATATGGATACGCTGAACAACTATTTACCTGTTCATTTTTCGGCATCATCGAAGTTACTTTGATCTCAATGAAATTGGTTTAACCAACCCTAGTTTTTATAACAATTTTTTACCTAACTGTAGGTCGACCTCATAGTATACTCGGAGACGAGCTTCGAGAACAAGGATGACTTGTTCTCTAGCAATCTTGTTGGTGTGTCATGTTCCACAATCAAACCTGTTCAGAATTTAAGGCAGATAAGATATCGAGAATAGAGAGAGAAGCTCAATAGTTGGGTGTTGCGATTATAGGTTATTCGGAACGGACTAACCGTTTTCAAGAAGCAAGACCATATCGCTGTCAAGGACTGATGTTATACGATGTGCGATCGTAATCACTGTTGACTCAGAGAACTGCTGCCTAAGTGTTTTCTGGATTAGGTTGTCAGTTGCTGTGTCAACTGAAGCGGTTGCTTCGTCCAGAACCAATACTTTACTCTTCTTCAGTATTACCCTTCCTAGACAGACAAGCTGACGTTGACCCACGCTCCAATTTTCACCATTCTCAGTCACTGCAGATCGACATTGGTTACTCAAGGAGAAGCCCAAATCATTTGAAAATCCAACAATTGTCAAAAAGTAATCTTTTAAACAAAATCTAATCTCATCAGTGCTGATTCATTCAGATAACAACGACTTGTGTGTACTAGAGACTGATATCAGACCTGGAGAGTCCAGCTTCAATTCTTTCTTTCTAACTTCTTCTCCCAGCTGACAGGAATCCAAGGCCTGAAACAGAGATCAGTTGAATTAAGTGCTTGATTATCTAACCACAGAATTAAACTATTCTTAAGGGGCCATATAATGTGTTGCAGAAATATAAAAGAAGTGCACGATCGAACTACCTCCCAAATTTGTTCATCAGTGTATTCTTGAAGAGGGTCAAGGTTGGTCCTCACAGTTCCCTCAAACATGGTCGGATCTTGCGGAATAATGCTCAATCTGGATCTCAGGTCATGAAGCCCAATGGTGCAGATATCAATACCATCTATAATTATCTGGCCAACAGTTGGATCGACGATGCGGAAGAGCGCCTGTATTAAAGTAGACTTGCCGCTACCTGTTCTTCCGACAATACCAGTTTTCATACCTCCAGGGAAAGTGCATGTCAGGCCTCTTAGCACAAAAGGCAAGTGTGGAGCGTATCGTACCTGCATCCAAAACAAATCAGTACCCAGAAAATAGGAGCAGCTACAGAACACAATTCAGCATCTATAAGCCCCAATAACAAATTTCTCATGAATTAATTAAACTTGGTTGTACAGTTGCACCTTTCAATTCTATGGACTGGTAAAACATCAGTTATGACTTAGACTGTACGAAACTATGGAAATTACACTATCCTTTGCATATCTTCAGGGCCGTCATGCTCAGTTTCTTACTTCCTAGTCTATTTCCTACTAATTTGCAGTAATAGCTTCAACCTTTTGAAGTGTAAAACAAATAGAAGCACGTAACTAAAAACTGAAACAGGAGATATGGTGTCAAATCTGCATCCAACAATAAAAAAAGAAAGAAAAGGAAGATGGCAACTTGAAAAGATGATGGAATGTACCTGGATGTCGCGAAGCTCTACTTCTCCCTTGGAAGGCCAGTGATGATTCAATCTGTCTTCTCCCATGGTAAGGGGTGGCTCACTAGGAATGCTAGTGTACTGAAATATTCTCTCTACAGATATAATTTTGTTTTCTAGGTCACAAAGATTCCAAATAACCCACGCTTGGATCATATTCAAATTAAGTCCGTACGTCACCGCAAGACCGGCAAGCCCTAAAAAATTGAAGAGTCAAAAGTTGTTGTTGGCTTCTAGATAACCTAGAATTTACTTTCTAAAGTAGCTCAAAAATAAATTAAAAAAATAAAAATAATTTCCCTACCTGGATCGATGACACCGGTTGGGAGAGACACCAAAAATATCAAAGAAAAGGCAAAAGTGAATGATGAGAACATATCCAAACGAAAGCAGAGCCACTCCCTTGCTGCAGCATTATAAAACTTGGGTCGAGAGTAATCATCATTCAGATGATAATTATTGTCTACGAATTGTGATTCCTTGCCAAAACTTCTAATTGTTGCTGAGCCAGTCATCGATTCAGCAAAATGCTGAATAATGGGAGCTTTGCACACTCCAACAAGCCTTGCTAGTTCGCGTGCCGTATCTAAATAATATTGCTGTTCAACAAGACAGAGAGGAAGCGAGGTGATTGAAATTTTGATATATTGGTGAAACAGAGTGTTGATTGGAAGGATCATATCATTCATTCAGCAAAACTCACATCAATCAACTCTAATGGCGAGAAGGAAAAAATGGCGAAGGACATACCTGATACCAAATGCAGGCAGCAATCACTGGAATAAAGATGATAAAAACCTGCCACGCTACCTGTGACATCACTGCAATGATACCAAGAAGTTGTATGACTGAGAAGGCAAAGGCACCAACCCGATTTGGAATATTTGTATCCACTTCATTTTGATCAGTTGAAGCCTGCAACGACAACATTAGTTAGTTCAGTGTAAGCAAGGACGCAATATTACAAATTTCTCCAAATTTATTGAAATGATAGAACTCATCATGCATGACTTACTCTACTAAGGATACGGCCGCTCGGAGTGGAATCAAAGAATGACATTGAAGCACGGAAAATACGTGTATGCATCTTATTGAACAGTATTGTTGCAGTCTTATATCCGGCTGTGACAAGAAGCAGAGCTCTTACGAGGATACACAAAGAGCTTCCAAGAGCCAATGCGACATAGACATAGATAAGCACTGATCCACTAACTGGAGGTTCGACATCTTCCGATACGGGAGCTGCCCAAGCCATCCAGTAATTACTACCGATTTGAAGGGCTTGAAAAAGAATTTGGGCCAACAATATGAGGGGCACAAATGCTCCGCTATATGCTGTTGTCATATATTTCCAGTAAACCCAAAATCCAACCTTCCCTTTCTCCCTCTCTTCTTCTTGAACAAGTTGCCCCTTCTGCTGGGCTCCTTCATCGACTTTGCCATTTTGGACATCCTTCTTATCTATTTTCTGAACCTCCCCTGAGATTATCTCTGCTTTGCTGCTTGAAGAGTCCGTTGTGAGCTGCATCGAGTCGAGGGCAGCCAAAGCATCCTTATGAGCACCAACAAGCTCCATGAACTCTGTTCCTGAATCAAGTATCTCACCATACTTGCCTGCTTGTGCTATTTTCCCATCTTTCATAACCTACCACAATGAATGAATAATGCGTAACATGCTGTTGAGAAGCATAAAGTAGCATATATGTAATCAATGCAAACAGCATAGCTTACCAAAATAAGGTCAGCAGAAGGTAAAAATTCGACCTGGTGGGTGACATAAAGAACTGTTTTCGAAGCTAAAAACCCAAGCAAACATTCCTGCAAATTTTAAGAGAAGGTCACTTAGAAGCTGCCATTTTTGTAGACTCATTAACATATTTGAAGGGTTTTATATTATCCTTGGCATGATTGAGGGTAAAAACCATTTCTATGGATTAAAAAGTCCAAATAGTTTCTAGCAAGTAGATACAGTTAATCGTAACTATGAATGACAAATTAAAAAAGAAAGTATACAAGTAAGGCATGCATAACCTACTTAAAAGGAAATTATACAATACCTTAAAGAGATGAGATCCAGTATGAGCATCGACAGCACTAAATGGATCATCAAAGAGATAAACGTCAGCATCTTGATACAAAGCACGGGCTATCTGAATCCTTTGTTTCTGTCCCCCACTCAGGTTGATGCCTCTCTCGCCTATAACAGTCTGATCTCCGAATGGCAAAATCTCCAGGTCTTTCTTCAGAGAGCACGCTTCGAGAACCTTCTCATACTTTTCGCCATCCATCTCCTTGCCAAATAATATATTCTCTTGAATCTTACCACTTTGTATCCAAGGTGACTGTGCGACATAAGCTGTCGATCCGCACATCTTAACATCTCCACACAGTTTCGGAACTTCACCCAATGTGCAAGAAAGCAAGCTCGATTTGCCAGAACCGACAGTTCCACATACGGCTACCCTCATCCCTTTCAGCACTCGAAAATTCAAGTCTGTCAAAGTAGGGACTTGAGAAGAGGGATCCCACGAGAAACTTCCGTTGCGTACCTCAATTGCAACATCTGAACTATCACTTGGAAGCTTTTCTACTGCATCAGTCGGCAAGTCCCCAAGGCATAGAAATGATGATATCCTATCAAGAGAGACTTTGGTTTGGATTATCATGGAAATTACATCAGGGAGAGTGTAAATTGGCTCTTGCAAGACCCTAAATGTCGCTAATGATGATAGAACTTTTCCTGATTCTAACGGAATCCCCAGCATCATGCAAGCTCCAAAAGTGACTACCGCGACAAAAGTAGGTGCCCCCCAGAAGACAAATGTCACCATCGCAGACGTATATACGTACTTCCTTAGCCAATTCGTCTCCGTTTTCCTTAATTCAATTATCCTGGATAAGAACTTCATCTCCCATCCTTGGAGCTTGAGAATCCTCATGTTCCTTAAAATCTCGGACATGGCTTTCATCCTAACATCTTTAGACTCCATCATCTTCTCCTGAAACCTCTCTTCCATCTTCCCTAGGGGAATATTGGCGATCATAATGACAATGGTGGCCCCAAGTGCTGCAAGCGAAGCAAGGCCTAATGTCGAATACAAGATCAACAAGGCGAGAGTCACTTGCACCGGGACCAACCATAGGTCATGCATGTACCAGCTGAAAAGCCCGATCCTGTCAGCGTCGACGCTCATTATATTTACGATTTCCCCGCTTGTACGACTCTGCCTCGATTGGCTAGACAAAGTGAGGCCCTTCTGGTATATGATGGAGACAAGGAAAGCTCTAACTCTGATCCCTGCCTGCTGCAATCTGAAGAACCAGTGCCTCTGCGACAGGCCCTCAAGAAGCTTCGAAACGACGAAGGCAACGACCAATAGGTGTCCTTTGTTCGCAAACTTGTTGTTTCCATTGAGATACTCAACAAAGTAACTGATGAGGTAAGGACCGACGTACGAAGCTAGGTTGTTGACGAGTGCATAAACTGCGGTCAATAGGACTTGGTCCCACGAGGACAGCACCAATGCTTTGGCCAGCTTAAATGTCGTGATCCCACCGCCGCCGCCGCCGCCGCCACTGCCGCCACCAGAAGCTGCACTTTTGCTGCTGGTGCTGCTGATGTTAGGAGCAGTCGCACCACCACCACCGCCGCCAGTGAGTGAGTCGAGCTTGGCCTTAAAAGTTGGGAAGACACTATTAACGCTGTCCCTACTATCTAACGGTGGGACATCCTTCAGTTCTAGTGTCTTTTTGTGGCCGACGGAGAGCAGAGGGCCCATCCAAGAGAAAGTGAGGACGCTTAAAAAACCGGCATTTGTGAAAAGGGAGGAGGCGCTTTGCGGGACACTTGCGTAGCGTGACTCAGCAGCATTATTCTCGTCCCCGTTCAAGAGAGGCTCCTGAAGAGGAGCACCTCCGCCCGGGCTCATCTTTCCGAAGAATCCGGCAAAGTTGAGGATCAAACTCGAAAGGATCGACACGGAATGGAGAGCCCACAAATGGGTGGGAATAACAACTCCAGGGTCCCTCGAGTAGAAGAAGGAGAGAGCAAGGGAAGAACAGGAGAGGAGGAAGAAGAGACCCCACCAGATCCTGAGAAATGGCGGGAACCTCTTCTCGCCGCACCGGCCGAATTCGAACAGCAGATAAGCGGAGGCGGCAGACCAGGAAACTACCCTAATGCCGAAGTCGAGTTGGGCGGCGATAATCTGCTCATCATCAGACCACCGCCGCTGCCGCCGCCCGCCATACAAGAGGAGGAGGAAGTTATAAACAGAGAGGATGAGATAGAGGAGAGCCAGGGCCAGGCAGGAGAAGAGAGCGAGCTTGTAGTGCAGGAAGCTCTTCTTGGTGATGTTCTCCGCTCGCTCCTTGGACGACTTGCCCGCCCTGCTCCTCCGAAAGAGCCAGACAGAGGAGAGGGCGAGCAACAGCCCCACGTGACACAGAACAGAGAAGCCATGTAAAATCTCGGCTTCCGAAAACAATTCCCCGCGCATTTGAAACCGAAACCGAAACCGAAAGAAGAGGTGAGACAGAGGGGCCGACAGACCATTCGCAGGGGCCCCGCCGGGAGGAAGAGAAGCCATGCTGATCAAGAATGACAGAATAATAATAACAATAATAATAATAGTAATAATAATTTACTGAATGAAACAGATAGCGTAATAGTAATAATAATTTACTGAATGAAACGGATAGCGTCCTACCTTTCTCTCAAATAAAAAAAAATTAATAATAATAGTAATAATAATAATACCTTTTTTCTTTTCGACTCTCTCTTTCTCTTTCTCTCTTAGGGTGGATTTAATGAGATGGGGGCTTCTCTTCGTTCGTTCTCCTTTCTGAAACTCCGGAGAGTTAGTTAATCTTATATATAGTATAGTAGAGGGAGAGGAGCAGTGCTCTGCTTGTGGTGGTGTGGGGGTGGTGGTGGTGGACGGGTCAAAGGCGGCTTCCTTAGGGCGCAAGCTAGCGCGCCTTTCAAGTTTCAACGTTTTTTAAGCGAGCGCTGGACTCTCCTCTTTTATCGTCTCTCCCCTCTTTCTCTCGGGTGGGGACTGGGGACAACAAGGAAGCCACTCTCGCATGGGGAAAACAAAGATTTAAAAAATAAATGAATAAAAACGAAGAGCAAAAGTTAAAAACATAAACCAAAAAAAACAAGAACAGGATGTTTAAAATGTATCGTATGGTGTGTAGGATCCAGCGAGTGGGAGCGAGGAGATCGAGGGGAATTATTTATTATAAACAGCCAGTGTTTTTTTACTCTTTTGTCGGTATATTCAGAAAAAATGAGGCAGGGGTCGACGAGAGGAATGGAGCGTGCAAACCATTGAGGTTAACATTATGGATTTAAAAAATAAAAGAGAGCAAAAAATAAAAGAGAAATTAATTTGATAAACGCGAAAAATAGGAATAATAATAATAACAATACTAATAAGATTAATGGAGTTGCAGTGAATAATTGTGATCGTTTCTTTCCCTATTCATTGCAGCAGGTGGAAAGCCGAGGAATTCTACACAGTCACACTTACACTATGTCATCAATAATAAGTCAATCATTTTTTTTTTTAAACAAAAGTACAATAAAAATATTTTTTTATAATCTTGATGGGATATATATTTTTAAAAGAAAATATTTAATCGGTTTATTACGTCACGTTACTAATATACCCGTTGTATTCTAAAATTTTTCGACCAAGGCGGCTCTGATACGCTTCCAGCTTTAATGGATTCTCAATTCCATGACTTGCTCCGCGCCGTCCCAGTTACGGCATCGCCAAAAGTATCGGATCCATTTATTTCAGTCCCGCTCCAGGCCTGGATTCCTATTTGCGCGTTCGGCCTATCCTTCTTTTTTTTAACCGTGCCTTTTCCTTCCACTTTAGAAAATCTGATAAATGAAAACTAAATCTCTCGACCTGCATTAATTTATGTGAAACTATTCCAACCTGCCTCCCTCTTTTGTGGGATTCTGGTGCAATGAATTAGTGGCGGTTAATTTTTAAAATATAACAGGTACTAATTCACAAACAACCAATGCAGATTTAGATGTGCTGCAGAGTCGGCATCTAGCTCAACAGCCAAGGTAACCACTCATTAACCTAATTTAAGAAGAAAAAAAAAATTACAATCATTAATAAACTTTCAGAGACATTGATGCCAGTTAATTCTACATTTAACAGGTACATGCTCCACAAACAACCAGCACGGTTTTTAGGCATTTTAGAGGGCTGATATATATATATATATATATATATATATATATANCCATTTGTTGTTATCACAAAATAAATGTCAAGTACTAAAGCAAAAGTTTTATTAAAATAACAAGATAAAAGTGATAATTAATTAAGGCTAAATTCCAGAAAATTTTCTGTCAAAATTCGATTTTTCACATTCCCCCCCTGTCATTTAAAAACCTACACTTTGCTCTCTTGTAAAATGAAAAATGTTCACTTCACCCCCTGCCGTTAGTGATCCGTTAGGGTTCCGTTTATAAAATATTATTATATATTTTTTATGCCAAAAATGTCCTCAGCCTTCTCTCCTGTTGACAAAAATGATGAGAGGCAAAATGGTCATTTTGTCATCACAGTTTATACCGTACCCCCTATGACTATTTTTTATTTTACAAGGGGGCAAAGTATAAGTTTTTAAATGACAGAGGAAAAAAATAAAAAATCGAATTTTGACAAGGAAGTTTTATGTAATTTAGCCATTAATTAATTATTTTATATCATATTTTAGAGAAGATAATTAATTTACAAAGTGAAAGCAAGTTATTATGCAACTAATTCATCAAATCATCGAAAAATATGAAAGTAAATTAAAAAGATTACTACAAGTACCAATTTTATTGTATACAACTCACTCAAATATAAGTAAATAATCAATTTTTAAAAAAATTCAAAAAAAATACATATTAACAAAAAAAATTTAAAAAAATAATTTTACAAAACTAACTGTTCAGTAAGTGTATGAAGACCAATTAAATAAATATCACCAAATTGATTAAAATTCACATAATATTCAGGATATTTTCTTCTAATAGTTCTTTTCTCTTCAAATTCAAGTTCTAATTGATGTCATTGCCTATGGCAACTTATATAAAAAAAATAGAGAAATAATAAAAATAAATAATTTATAAATATTTAATAATTATTATTGCATTTATTTAAAGTGTACACTTTTTTATTCAACCTCTTTATTTTTTTAAGAAATCTCTTTCTTTCTTGGACAAAATATATCTCCTCAACCTCTTCGTTTCTTGGAGAAATCTCTTCGTTTTTTAGAAAAGATACCTTTTCGTCAAAACTCTTAACCCATCATTTCTTGGAGGAACTTTTTCGTATCTTGGAGAAGATACATCTCGATCCTTCACACCATATTTATCGGATGCTAAGACGATGAAGAAATCAAATATTAAATTTTTTATTTCTTTATTAATTGAAAAAATTCTAATATTTTTGTTTGTAGAAGAAAATATTTAAATCTCCATTTCTCCGATGCTTTAAAGATAAAAGGATTGCACATAATTTTTTTCTTTCTCTACTAATTGAAGAAACTATAAACTATTCATTTCTATGAGCACATACATTTCTTGGGCACCACCTTCCTTAATGTACAGAAGAATAAAGTTCGTTGAACCATATATATAAAGCACAATCATTCTAATTTATAAATTTAAAATTACAATTTAAACCTCTATAATATGTGCTATTAGAAAAAACTATTTATAAAAATTATATTTTTTAAAAAATTATTTTAAAATTTAAAATTAAATATAAACTATTTACTATTTTTTTTAATATTGGCTTATAGAGAATATCATACACAAGATGAATACTCTTTTCAATAAATCATTTACTTCCTATCAATAATAGAGGATGGAAAATGCCCACAACATCAACCATGAGCTAATAAACTTTATCTATTAGAATTTAAATTTAAATCCAAACAATCAAACAAATTATGTTTATCTATTTTGTGATTTTGCATTTTAAATTTTACATCACTGATTTTTAAAGGTTAACTCTGGTACACTACATTTTTGTTTGTAGCTTCCTCATCGAAATTCGCACTGTAATTTATGAGTTTATTGGAATAAAATCACAATTATATTTTGTATACAAGAGAAGGAAAAATGTATTTAAATTTAAGTCCAAACAATTCAAAAAAATTATATTTATCTATTATATGATTTCACATATTTAAACTTTGCTTTATTAATTTTCAGAAATGAACTCTACTACACTATATTTTTTTTCTCCTTCATGATCAAATTTGTCTTTTAATTTAAATTTTCTTGGTATAAAAGTAAAATTAAAGGTTATATTTTTAACCTTAAGACAATAATTGAAGTTTAGTGTTTTGTAAAATTTTATAAATATCTAATTTAATATAATTTTCTACATTATTGTTGACGCCGGAACTTAGAGGGGACGCGGAGATAGGACCAATATAACACGATAAATACTCGACCCGGCGTAGAATCCATCACGTCGAACTCGAGCACACTCACCGCTATGCGGAATCCACCAACACAATGGTTGAACAACACTCTTCTCTCACAGAAAATCTACCTAAGAGATAGGAGGAAGAAGAAATCCTTATTCTCAAATGAAAGTAGAAACTTCAACTCAACTTAACTTGCTTTTCATCATAAAATCATTACATATTTATAGCCTCTCAAATGATCCTTCATCTTCTCTATACATTAATGCACTCTTTAATTTCATAGAGAAACTAAAAGACACTTTTAGAAATACTAAAAGACACACACAATTCTAGACTATCATAACTCATTTTAAGAAAACGAAAAGACAATTATAGAAAAACGAAGGGACACGCTTATTTCAAAACGAACATTTATTAAGTGATTAATGACTTCATCCATCAACTTGAGGAACGGTGTCAATTGTGATTTATAATTTAATTATACAACATTGTAATGAATATCTAGATCGATAGTAATTAGATGACTTTATTTTTTTTATTTTCTAAATAAATATATTTTGTTTGGAAAAAGAAAACTCCAAACAATTCAACAAATAATATTATCTGTTTTAAGATTTTGCATATTTAAACTTTGTTTTAATAGTTTTAAGAAATTAACTCTACTACACTATATTTTTTTCACCTTCATCGTCATAATTCGTCATTTAATTTAAAACTTTGTTGGTACAAAAGTGTAAATGAAGGTTATATATAGTTAAGACACCAATTGAAGTTTAGTTTTTTGTAAAATTTTAAATATTTTTTAAAATGATATAGAAAATTTAAATTAAAAATAAGAATTGCTCTAATTTAAAATAATTTTCAACATTATAGTTATTTATAAGTTAATTATATAACATTATAATTAATATCTAGATAATAATTAGTTGACTATAAGTTTTTTAAAATTTTGCGAATAAATGAATTTTGTTATGAAAAGAGAAAAAGTACTGCTTTTTCTTTAAAAAATTTGAAAAATTTTGTTATACTGTAAATTTTTTTTGAAAAGTTCTGAGGCCTAATAATTAATTTTAATTCTTGTTGATAGTAGGGTGTTCATCTAATCATATTAAGCTTTAAAATTTATATTATTATTTATAATTTAATTATATAAATTTATTGTTAATATTCAACTAATAATAAATTACTAAGATATTTATTATTAATATTCAACTAATATTAAATTACCAAGATACCCTTGGTAGGAGGGGGTGAGGAAAACCTACCAAATATATTTGTTTATAGTTAATATCAAGATATCAAGATATATATAGAGAGAGAGAGAGAGAGAGAGAGAGAGAGAGAGTAGGGCTATTATACCTTTATGAGTATTAGGCCGTACTCGTAAGTTGTTTTCGATGATGGGATTCAACTGATTCCGATTCTTTTACACCGTTAAACTAGCAAGTATTCTATACCGGCCGTTAAAAATTGTCAATTTTGTGATCTTTTGATTGTAAGGTAAATGATGTTGAAAAATTATAAAATTTGATTTCTAGAAGTTTTAAATGCTCTAGATAACGTTTAACCGTATGGATGAAAATTCTATCATCGAAAACAACTTATGAGTACGAGGACGATCGTACTCATAAGGTCAATGTCCAAAGTAACCACTCACAATCATCATTAAAATTTCAGAGACATTGACGCAAAGTTTAACTTTCCTTCTAACTCATAGCCAACTTATTTTCTCTGTCAATCTAAATTTGTCAAATTAAACATACCATTTACAATATTCTTGTATAAGAAAGAACCACAGTCGAACAAAATATCCCTCAGCATTCACATATTACATATGCAATATAGGGCTTGTTTGTTGGTCCATAATTAATTTTTAAGTTTAAAAATAACTTTTAATTGAATAAACTTTCAAATAAAAATATTATATTATATATATATATATATATATATATATATATAAAATATAGGCCAGGCTCATACTTTTGAAAATAACTTCGCCATATACACTTCTAGTGAAACAAACATGTCCATAATGTTGGATGAATTCAATATTTGACTTGGATCTAACAATATACTGATCATCTCTAGCATATATTTTACAAACTTGTTTCTAGTTTTATTTTCTAATAATTTTTTAACTTGTCAACTAACACCAATTTAAGTTTTTCAAACTAATTAACCTTAAATAGATAAACCGAAAAAAAAAAAAAAAGCTACAGTTCTCCCTTATTTTCCTGCTAAATTACCTAATGGGCTGTTTAATTCTATGTAAAATTATGAAAAATAGATTATTATGAAAAAAAAGTTTGGGAAAAATTTTTTTTGGGTTGTTGGAAAAGAAAATTGTTTTTATTTTCCCACTATACTTCTCTGATTTGTAGAAAAAGAAAATATGGATGAAAAATTATTTCATATATTTTTTTAAAATATGTAATTTATATTATTTATGCATAATATTACTACACTATATATTATTATATTATTAAATTTATAAATTAAATATATTCAAAATTATATTATACAATAAGTATGTAACATAATATGTGCTAATTATATATTTAATGATACATATAATACACACACGGAAAGGGAAAATACAAAACTTTCCAAAATATATAATAACTACTTTTCGTCGAACATTCTTTTACATCGAACCAAATGATCAAAAATTATTTTCAACCCACTTTTACATCAAATCAAGTACACCCTAAACCGAAGTTCTTTATTTATTATAATTCAGAAATAAAATTATTTTTCTTAACTTTATATTTGTCTAGTTAAATAAATTACATTAATTCATAGCTTAACTTCCTTCCCTACCGTAATATATTCTATGACCTTCTGATGCAGGCCAGAAGACGGACAAGTCACACATATTAGATACATGTCATAGAGACACTAAGAAAGATTATACAAATCTAAAATAAATTTTTCTAATTAATCAAAAATTATTTCTCTCCAGTAGATATCAAGCTTATTTTTAATAATCAAATATTAATTCTAAATTCTAATCAAATTCTGTACATTTATTTTTTTTTTCTAAAACAAATAATGTAATTCTAATTTAAAACTTCTGAATCCATATTTCTAATTTTTAGAAGATTATTACATCTGAAAAATTCAAAAAGTTAATTTAAAGAGACATTCAAAATAAATTAACAAAAATAAAAAAGATTATAAAAAGTCGTTAATTAATTAATTTTTTATTTTTTGGTTGCATCACCTTCGGTTGCAGAAAGAAATGGAAACAAAACAATGGCTTGAATGATTTTTTTTTTTTCCTTCCCCTTTTCTGAGTAAATTAATTAACAAGTGTTAATTTGTAAACTTTCAATTTTAGCAAAACTCTGCTTACTTTTGTAGAGATTAGCAGGCAACACTACAAAAAAATAGGCATATACCAGCAGTCAAAACTGCTGGTAAAGAATACGAAAACTGCTGGTAATATTTGCTCCAGCAGTTCTAAAACTGCTGGTAAAAGTGCAGGTGACCGCTACAATATCCTTGCTGGTATAACCTTTTTCCAGCACTTTTACTGACCATCGGTGAAGATAATCTATAGCAACAGTTCTTAAACCGTCGCTAAAAGTATAAGAAAAACACTGGCAGAAGGCGCATATACCGACAGTTTTTGACCGCTGGCAATTTGAAACTAATATTAAAAAAAAATACTAATATCAACAAATTACAATAGGGTGTTTTCATTTGATATTAATTGTAAAACCTACAATCTGTAGTATCCGGAACAAAATAGAATCATATTACTAAATTGCAATAAGACGATACAATCATTCTTGAAACAAAACTATAAACAATGATCTAGAGCAGTGATAAAATGCAACAAAACAAATTTTTATGTTTAATAGAAATCAATACAATAGAAAATTTATTTGATCCCCAAATGTTAGAAAGCTAAGAAAAAGGAAAGTGAAAAGCTCCAACTAAACATTCTTGAAATGCGAACGTCAAATCCTGCTTGTTGCTTCAATCTGTAACAAAAAAAAATTGAAACATACAAGTTACATAAGCTCATTTCAACAGAAAATCTATTAGCTTAATTCCAGTGATTTTTTATTGAGTTATCAGTCCTATTCATGATTAAGAAAACAAAATGAATTAGCATTAATATTGCAATATAGGCCAACATAGATGAAAAAGAAAGTAATTGTTGTAAAAAGATGCTTAGTGTTGAAATATTGGAGTCCAGTATCATGAATGATGGGAAACTAACCCAAAAAGGATATTCTTAATGAACATAAGTACCTTCCAAGGAGCAACTTCGCTATTTCTGCCCATTTATTTCCATGCACACGATAAGCTTTTATGAGCTTAATTTCTCCCTCTTCAGTCCAAGCATCTTTCTTAATTTCAGGGTTCAGATGATTATGCCACCTGAAAAATAAAAATGATAAATATCAATGAGCTATTTCAACACTGCAAGTACTATTTGACCTGGTTACTGGAACTGCTTCTCTACTTTGAAAAGCAGTAAGTGTTTGGAAAATAAAAAGACCAGCGCTTTTGCCGTAGTGGCTAATAGAAATGAGCCTATGAGCCCCCAAAACACAAAGCTCCAATTAGAAGCTTCTAGCTTCAATAATAAGGAAGCTTGCGGAGTATATCAATGAAAAAGTTGTCGACGTTTTTTCAAAAATCTTCGTTTAACAGCACTTTTATAAAAGTTTCAGCTGTGGGCCAACATCTCTAAGAATGACAAAGACCAACAACTTATTACGAAGGATGCAACAAATTATGATGGAAAGGAATCAAACTTCTCAGACAGTTACTTTCCAAACATGTAATCCCTAGAGTAGTATATACTATTTAAATAAAACAAAGAGTCAGAATAACAATAAAATTTCTCTCTCTTTGAATTATCCACTATTTTTATTCCTAGAAACTACTTAGGTGCAAAATAATCTATACCATTGAAAGAAAATGTCAATATAACTTTAAGACTGAAAAGTGAAAACTAGGAAACAAAATGGAAATGAATATTATTAACCTTTAACATGAAAACTAATAGGTTACATACAAACTGTTTCAAGATCTGAATTTTCATTTGCCCTGTCAAAACTGCAATTCTTACATAAATACCCTTATATTGAGTTGGAAAGTCATTCATGGGAGAAGTTGGTTTGTTGGAGGGTCATTCATGGGGAGAAGTTGGTTTTCTCCTAAAAGAGGTATTTAAAGAGTGGCATTTTTGCAAGTTGAAAAGTACATATGTATGAAATTAAATTCGCAAAGAGATGTAATTGAAAATTTCAACTTTGCAGGACATATGTTAATAGATAACTTAGCAGAGGTGAATAAATAAATATCTCTTCTTAAAAGTAACTAACAAGAACACTTTATGTAGTAGAAAATTCAGAAGGTTACCTCTCTCGGCATTGTTTTCCAATGCGACCAGGGAGAAAATTTGCAATTATAGACCATTTTGATTGTCCATGCTTCTTTACAAGATGAATTAACTTATTATCTTCCTGTAATATAGAAAAATAGAGGAGCACAAGTTTTCTAATATATTCAATTAATAACGCACTAAAAGCCAAGATCACTTTAGAATTATTTATTCTAGTGGTGAACTTAAGCTACGAACCTCATGAGTCCAGGAACCTTTAACGAGATGAGGATTAAGAACCTTTGCCCATCTGTGCTGACATTGCTGATCTGTTCTGCCAGGAAAACCTTCGGCTAAAGAAAAATAAAATAACAAGATAATCTCAATTCACAATACTAGTATAGAGACATTAAACAATTTTTTGCAGATTGATGCATATAGATCCTTTCAAAGAAAAAAAAAAGGACTGATGCACAGATAAAGCTCTTCGAGTTTCTAAATTCTAATTAAACATCTTGTTCTTTTTCAAGATTGAACATCTTTGCCCTTCACTATCCATAATTAAAAATATCTAATAAGGTCAAGTTCACCCTGATAATCCACTTTGACTTTTTCTTTTCTTTTCCTTGCTATGAAATATCCTTATGTCCCCTTTTTTAGCCATGAACCCGTAAATACAAGCCGATGATTAAAGCACAACTATACTAATCATTGTGAAATGATAACCATGATTCCCATTATATGCCTTTTACTATAATATAAAGTATGCTAGAAAACAGAAAAATCAAATCTAAGGGCCGTTTAAGTGGGCTGGAGTTTTTGTAGAAATACTATTCAACTATAACTGTTTAAAGAAGCTCTAATAGCCGTTTCATCAAAATCTCCCTCGACATCATCTCCATAACTCCTTTTAGAAAAAAAAGGCGAAATCACCCTCAACGTCTTTCCCCTGTGGTAGAAGAGAAACTACAAACTCGAGCTTCTAATTTAAAGCATAGAAGCTCACTTCAGCTTCAAACTGCTGGAGGAAAAACCCTAGAACTTTTATATGTTCGGCTGCTGATTTTCAGAGTAGACAGACTTCTCTACCAATTGGGCGCTAATTATGGCCAGATTGGTTTCAATATGTGCTAGTGTGTAATACAAAGGAAAGAAAAATACCTATTTTCTTCCAGCATTTTCCCTTGTTAATTTCAACTGCTTTCATCAATTCCTCGTCCTGTGACATGTTTTAGCATTAGAAAGCTCAACTGACCACTATTTTACAAAGCTGACAAAGAGAAGAGAGCAATAACATGGTAGGAATACTAAAGATACTATAGTTGAGACAAGAACCGAACAAGCTCAAACTTAGAAACATTAGGATGCTTAAGGGCGAAAACTGGCCGGCTCAAGACCAAACCAAGGTCAATCCCATGTAACTCGATAAAGAGTGGCTTTCAAGAGGTAGACGTGTAAGCATTTGTGCAACTAACAATACATTTGGGTCCTATATGCTAAACTGGGCTTTAGGCTAAATGTTATTTTTTTAGGCCGTGGACTAGGTTGATGTGGCTTGGATTTTATTTTGGGCTGAAACGGGTTGAAAATATAAGAAATAAGTGCTTTTAAAACCACAGCAACTCAACTCATAGATGCATTAATATATGAGTTTATATGGATGACACTATGAAAATATCAACTTATTCTAGAACATTCATCTGGGAAATTAACTCTTTGAACGTCACCACAAAGAATACGAACTACTTAACATAATCTCCGCTGTTGAAAACAAAACTTGTACGAAGTCAACTACGGATTAAGATTCCTAATATATATATATAATTAAGCTAAGCTGCTATATAAAACCTACCAAACCAAATGTCTTCTGAATCAACTACATTAATGAATCCTCTCCTTATCATTAAACACAAGCAATAATTAGACCAGAACAGGAAAATGCAGGCCGATACTAATTTGCTCGAAAATCTAATTATAAAAATCTTTCTTGTGCTACAAGTTGTAATTGTACATTAGTACAAAGTATCTATATATAGCCGTAGTTAAGAGTTTAGACGAACATGATGTTATTATCTTTTTCTGATTTTGACATATGCATTCATCAAATCAAATCACTATTCACCAACTAAAATTGACGGGGTTTAACACACGTAATTTTGTCCACAAGGCTAGCTAGTTAAAATCATCTCCCTTCGTACAATAGCTACATGAAAAAACAACATACAAGTGGTTTACAATTGAGGAACAAACATCTCTGCTGTAACTTTTTTGCCTAGCTATACATAGTAGCTTCATTTACTAACTGCCACCAACATTCCTAGCAAAACCAAATCGCCTACTGCGGTAAGGACACCTCTCTTCCCTTACCTTCTCTCACTGAACTCACATAATAAAATATCAAAAAATTAAAACCTAAAACCCAGGCGAGCATTGAGTTTATGTTCCAAAATAAATAAAATAAAGAGAAGGACAAACTTTTAATTCCTCGTGTATTTCTAATTTCCTACCTCTTAACTCTTCTTGTGAAAGAACCAAGGTATATAATTGTCCCAGAAGTGTAAGACTTTAGTAGAAGAACAATTTTTTTTTTAAAAAAAAAACCCACTTCGATCACGGACCATCTCTCTCTAAGTAAATGCCAGACAGAGGGAAAAGATGAGAAAAACAAATATAGTACTAATTCTAGAATTCAACTTTGTCCTTAAACATAATCAGAGCAAACATGTCATCAGAGCAATGGAGATTTAGTACACTTCCCTATAGAAAGGTAAATGTCATCAGAGCAATGGAGATTCACAAGTAAAAATGTTCTTGAAACTTAAATAATCTCGCACAGCTTAATCAATCAGTGTTAATGAAGCACAAAAGAGGCCTAAATTTCGGTTTCGAAACAAATTTAAAAGAGATGAGCATGTAGATGATCGAAATATCTCCCACAAATCACAAGCGAATCCAAAAATTAACTCTTGAAACCCCCGATTACGAACACTTCGGCTTAATTGAGAAGCTATTCACAGATCAAATTGCACTAACACTGCGAGACTGTTCTCTTAACTTTCCATGAAGAAAAGGAGACTGTTCTCTTTTTATTCTATAATAAAGTTATTCATTACATGTTGCTTTAGTTGATGGCTCGATATGAAGCTTTGCAACAATCTAACATTGTAACTCGGTGTACATACGAGAAGTGTAACATTAAAACTAACTTACAGTAATAATCCGCATTAAAAAAAAAAGAAGAAAAAGAAATCAGTAAAATTCTAGAAACATTCAGCTCAGCAGCAACCTTTATCTATGTTCATGTAGTTGGCGAAGTTCAGATAAAGGTACGCCATTGAGTTATTGGATCAGTTAGCATAAGAAAGGGACTTGCATTAAGTTATAGGATCAGTTACTAGGTGAAAACAAGTTTCTACAACCAAGGCAATCAGAAGCAAGGCAATCAGAAGAGAAAATATTTGATCCAAAAATCTTATCTAGAACTGCGACTTCATGTAAACTATTTTAATTTAGATCAGGAACATCAAATAAAATCCTATAAACATATATCTACATATAACCATGTTTAGTTTACATGAGAAACATCAAGTTCATAATATTGTCTATCAGCTTCAGGAACCAAGTTAAGCAAAACACTATTCAAAGTAAACAGAAAACTAGATAAAATCAACTAAAGGCTGATGATAAGACTAACCTTAACAGTTGAGAGAACAAGAGTAGCATGCCTCGCTTGCCATTCGCTAAGATCCTGCCGAACATTTGACACTGTAGGAACCTCAGATATTTCTGGTTCATCTACACATGAAAAGAACAGAACACTCCGCATTAAATTGGGCAAACAACATCAAATTCCAACGAGGAACAGGAAAAAAATTCCTAACAACTTCAATAAAAATAGGAACGCAAGAGAACTCACTACATTACTAACACAATGAAATTAACAACTTCAAATGACACTAATCTATATACGCCATTTCTTCGATCCAAACACCGCCGGAATCCAATCGTGAACCTAAAATCAAACAAAGAGAAGAGATCGATTGAAACCAAAACCTTCCATGGGAAAATCGCGGAAGGTGCTGATCGTGATCCCCTTCACGAACTCCCTGAGCTCCTCCGTGACCCCGAACTGCTTGAGCTCGTCATCGGCGGCGGGAGATCCGGATCCGGATCCAGCGGAGATGGACGGGATTGGGGGAATCGGGGGGATCGGGGGGATGGGGATATCAGATGCTAGGGTTTTGATCTGCCCCGCGGCGCGGAGGGCCTCGGAGTGGACGAGATCGGCCTTCTTCGTCGCCTCCGCCGCGATCTCCCGCGACTTCTTCGCCGTCTCGGAGACGAGCTCCTGAGAGAGGCACGCGGCGCCCATGGTGAGCTCCTGCGACCGCTTCGCCGCCTCCTTGGATATCTCCTGCGACCGCTTCGCCGCCTCCCCCGCGAATACCCTAGCCCTCTCCTGAGAGGGAGAGATATGGAGAGCTCAGAGATGGAGAGCTCGTGGTGGAGATCGAGCTCGTGGTGGAGCTCGAAGCTCGCGATGGAGAAGGGAATTGGCCCATGGCCCAATTGATGGAAATTGAAAAAGTTAATAAAATATAGTTTTATTGGTCCAATATTATTTATAAATTTAAAAATTATCATCATATATACCAGCGATTTAGTAACTGCTGCAATAAAAATAAAAAGCGCTGGTATAATATACTTTTAGCGACAGTTAGCCTAATTGCTGGTAAAAAAACTGTTAGAAGAAGCTCTATTTGTTGTAGTGCAACCTCGCGGTCAATCAACATTAATAAATTTCGCGGGAGGACTGTCCGTCGGTAACCCTCCGGCGACGGTAACTAATATCTTGAAATTGGCCACCCAGTGGAAGGATTGTCTGTTGACTAAAAACCAACCTTTTTTTTTTTTTTATTACCAAGGTCTCTTTACCTCACATTTGTTGCTTAATTCATACTTTGAATGAATGAAGCATATAACATGTTATCTTTTTCTCAAAAAATAAACAAATTTCGCGGCCCGATCCAGCAAGGCAGGGTTAGAGAATTAATTTGTGCATCCTTATAAATTTTTTTGTCTTTCAAAAAAAACAAATTAAGCAGGGTGACTTAATTAATTAGATGCATGGACGGGGCCACAAAAAGATTAATTGACTGTAGCAAGCTAGCTTTCTCCCCAAGGAACTCCAAATTAACCTTTAGGTGCGAGTGTAATCGTGAGCTTTAATTGATTACGACGCATCGGTCAACAGATCCATCATGCTCGCTGATCTCAGCCTGTTTCCACGAATGATCCGAATTATTCTATCTTTACGAAGCGAAGCGCTGACTGAGTAAATAAAAATAAAATAAAATTAATATTAGGTGAGAGCAATGCAAACCGTGGCGACCAAGAATTAATGCACATCAGTAGGCAGTAGCTAGGCACGTCAAAGAGAAAAGTCTGGGACTCTAGGCAGGGCACTTTTCCGGTGCTGTTAATTTGATTAATGCTTGCATCTCGATCGATCTCTCGTGCTCCCTTGCATAATAATCTATAATAATCTCTAATAATAAATTCATTCATTCATTCACATGCATATACATGATCTTTTCCACTTGTTTTATACATGCGTACACGGAGATCTAGGGGGTACGTTCGTGAGCTATATAAATATAATCACTTTCTCGATCCTCAGTGCAGGTACGTTAATTTGGTGGTCACATGCGCGTTTTATCTTTCTACAAGTAATTAATTTGCAGTCTAGCTAGCTAGCTAGCTAAAAATTTTGCAAAGGGCGGTGATATTAACAGATGTCCTACTAAACATTATCCGCTCAAAGAGATCTTAAACTTAATTACAATACTAATGAAAGCACCCATGCATAGCGTTACGGCGGATCGATTCTATAAAAATAAATAAATAAATAAAACTAAATGAAAAAAAAATAGCATAAAAAAAGAGTAAAAAAAACAATTGAAAAAGAAACAACTATTGTTATAATAAAAATATAAGAATAAAAGCATAAGAATGATTAAAAAAAAAAAATAGAGGCAATGTCATAAGAATAATAAATTATATTTATAATAGTAGTAAATGTTGAGGACTAAAATAATATACCTCATATTTCAAGACAAAAATTATAACTAATTCAAGTTTGAGGACGAAAATGTCACATGTTTTATAATTTAAACCATAACACATTAAACTCAAGAATTAAAGTGTCACTCATCTTATAATTTTGAAGACGAAAAGTGTAATTTATCTTTTGATCTTTTATTTTTATTCCAGACGAAGATAGAGTTTAACGTCGATCGGTTTTATTCAATTAATAATTCATTCGGAAAAAAAATTGTTAAACTATCTAATAAATTTTAGAAATATCTAACTGTTAAAATTAAAAACCAACCAATTATATTTTGGGTATTCAAGAAAATTTTGAATATAGAGTTGATTGCTTATTAGACTATAAATATGTCATTGAACTGTGCAATTCTCGCAATTAAGTTAATTAAACTAAGTAATTAACTTAAGCTTCATCATCACTTTTTTTTTTATTGCACAATTTATATCTAAGTGACCAATATTATGAAATCAAATTTTATATTTAATACATATAATCTAAATTATTTTTTAAAAATTATATAGAAAATATTATATATTTTAAAATTTTTATAATAAGAGAAAATATTTAGATTTGAATTATAAAGAAAGAAAAGAAAAAGTAAGATGAAAAAAAAAAAAATGCTGGCGAAACCGGCCTCGGCCCCTCCCCATTTCCCAAATATGCCACGTTGCATCTTCAACTGAGGATTCATTAACAGCGAGATAGAATATAGAAGTATAGATATGCACCTTTTCAAAAGGAGAAAAGAAGAAAAAGCTAAGGGTTGTTTTTGTTCTACGTAAAACTTGAAGAAAAAAAAATTTTCCTTGAACAAAAGTTTTTATGAAAAATTCGTTTTTACAAATTTTAGTGTTGATTTTAGAAAGAAAACTAACTTCAGTTATATTGTTTGGTTGAATGGCTTGAAAAGAAAAAATATATATTTTTATTATTATTATATGTATTTGTTATTATTTCTATTTATAATTTATGCTTATTATTTAGCTATATATACTACTATTATTATCTTATATTTATACAATTAAATATATTGCAAATATATATATGATGATAATTAATTGGATAAGTATTTAATATAATCAATGGTAACAGTATGTCATATAATACTATATATAAAATATATAATTTTATATAATAAAATATAAATTGAGTTTTTCTCTTATTGTTGTTTGGTTAAAGAAAAAAAAATTTATAAATCAAAATTATTATATTATCTTTTCTTATTATATAGGTATATATTTTTTACTATATAATAATTATCATATTCATTGATATTAGTATTATACTTATATATTTATAAACAAACATAATTAAATTATTATGACATAATTAGTGAATCATAATATAAATAGGTGTAATATATTTTAATACTATAAAATAAATTATTGATGTGTCTATGAATAATATTTATATTATAAAATATACTATACATAAATAATATCATTATAGTCAATATATTAAATATCTATTATACTATTAATACTATATGTATAATAATTACTATTATACTATATATATATTATATATTTTATATTATTCTATATTAAGAAAAAGAATGGGAGAGAGAGAGGTCCACCATGCACCTCTCTCTCTCTCTTGGTCCACGAGGCCAGGGGGGGGCGGGGGGGGGGGCGGGGGGTGCGCTCATGGCGCTCATGGACCACGCGCGTTCTGTTCCCCGCCCCTGCCAAACGCTGTGATTTTTGGGGCGTAAGTTTTCGTTTTCTGCTCTTTTCGAGCGAAAAACGAAAACGTCCTTTTTCCTTACTGTTTGTAAAGAAAATTTTTTGAAAAATTTTTTTACGGCCAAACAAACGACTGAATTTTAGATTTTCATAGAATTTTTTTTTTTTTTTCAAGACGGTTTTACGACGAAACAAACGCACCCTAACAATGCATCTGCGGAATTTGACTACATTGACTTGTCTGATTTGTACACAGTCACCTGTCCACTAATGGCGACAATTAATGTAGCCTGAAAAATGATAACAATAACAAAAAAAAATTAACCGCAGCCCTCGAATTTTAAAATTAAATGTCACATCGTAGGAGAAAATCAACATGGGTGGTGTCTACGGGGATGATTGATTCCCATAAATTTTCTTTTCTACGTATATATAATATGAAACCACATTTTTTTTTTATTATTATTATCAAAGTCGAGTTTAATTGGAAGGCCAAATTATAGAAGTCATTCTGTAATGGGCTGAACTAAGAAGACCGAAATTGGGAGCCCTAAAACGATCTCCCAATTGTGCCACTTGTTGGCCCGGCCCAGTGACATTTACGTAGGTATGCATGATGAGTTTGATGCAAAGGATACCATGCATAGGTTGTTTCAATAATGTACTGTCGTAGGAATCCAGCTAGAATATTATTAGTAGTAGAGAAATTAATAATATTTTATTATTAATTTTTTCAGCTCTTGGATCCATCATCCATATTAGTATAATCATCAAATAGTAAAATCTAGACATAAAAAAACGTCACACAGCTCTTAGCAGCAGCAGCGGCATCTCTTTGTTGTATATATGATAAAAAGAAATGTTGTTCCCTTTCATACTTTGAAGAGTTATTAATTGTTCCATAGTTTCCCA
Source organism: Ananas comosus (assembly GCF_001540865.1). NCBI lineage: Eukaryota > Viridiplantae > Streptophyta > Magnoliopsida > Poales > Bromeliaceae > Ananas > Ananas comosus. The sequence goes on along the minus strand of NC_033630.1, from coordinate 109,908 downwards.
TCTTCTCTTTGCAGATGACTCCATTATATTCACCGACGTCTCGAAGAGCTCACAAAAAAATTAGATCCGGTTGATCATAAAATATGAAGCATTAATTCTCAAGTCAAAAAATCAGCAGAGGAGCTGTAGCATGCGGTGTTAGCTGAGAGAATTTAAAAAGAAGTGTAGTACGTGGTTTTCCGGTTACGAAGCTCTCATTGAGCCCTTTTTTCTTCCTTCCAAAAAAAATAAACTGCTTCCATTGTGCCATGCATTTTTCTATGAAGCAGTATATCTAAATTTGTCTGTCATATAATTAATTAACCACTTACTAATCAAAATCACCTATATATGGAGGAGCTTTGGCTGATCAATAATGGAAATCATATTTCTCATCAAACGGTATCAATCATAGGAAATCATATTTCTCACCAAACGGTATCAATCACGTGATCAAGGTTACTCCAACGTGGAGCTTGTTGCTTGGATGGTATGGCAGTTCAGTAAACACGTACTCCAGTATGCCCAACGACAGATCCACCTGCAAGACGCCCGTCCTGACCAACGTCAAGTTAGGCATTTCTGTTCGTGTTTTAATCAAAATATATATTTTTAAGAAAATATTAAAATATTTTATAAACTTCTATTTTATATATATATATATATATATATATNAAAGAACAATATCGAAAGTGCGTGAAATTTGATTTATAGGTAGTTTAAATAGTTTAAATCATATTTAACGGAGCCGATCGTCAATTTGGAAGCTCTATTATTGAAAACAAATCGGTAGTAAAACGGCTCGTTTACTGCCGATATATATATATAGTTTTTATATATTGACTTTTCTAACTTCAACATACAAATTTTTTTCTTTCACTCTTTCTCTCCTATCAACACTCAATTCTCTCTATTCTTTCAAACATTCGATTTCTCTTCTGTTAATTTCACCGCAATGAAATTTTAAATCTAATACAAAAAATTTGAGAAGAAAAAACAAAAAAGAAAAGAAAAGAAAAGAAAAGAAGTCACCGCCCAGGCCGAGTGCATGCCAACGGGGCCCGCAGCCCAAACCTTTGCGGCTCTCCAATGAGTCAATAACCCAGTCCCGGTTTGAGTCCCTGCTGGACCAAAGTTCTAAGACTTAGGACCTGGTCCGAGTGGACCAGGTTGGGACTCGGCCCTTGGTCGACTAAGGGCCAAGTTCCAACCCTCCAACTCGGTTCTTCACTGCACAAAAATTTTAGATCTGAACTTTTTAACTAAAATACCTAACTAATAATAGTGATTATTTGCAAGATTTTTTGATACTTTTTATTTATTATAAATTTTATTTTAAAAATATTTAAAGTAAAATAATTATATGGCTAGGCATGCTAGTTTGGCACGGTCCATATATATTACATCGATCCCTACCAGCTGCAGACCCATGAATTATCATGGGAAGTACGTAATTTTGTCTGTGTGTGAGGGAGAGAGAGAGAGAGAGAGAGAGAGTGTGAGAGAGAGAGAGTCCGCTGTTTCACGCCTATGGGTCCGGTTAACTATATATAATTCCTCCACACAAAATTGTGGCCAGGTCCGATGTTATAATTGTAAGTGGTCGATCAAACGCCGCATGTGGATCATCCGACAAATCTATATATGTAGCATTCGGAATAGAAGAAATACAATTATTAGTGTACCCTAAAATATATAGAATGTATGCTTTAGATTCTTTCCGCTTAAGGATTATTATTTGTTATATCAAATCTTTTTATTATAATTTCTATATTTAGATTGTTCGTGAACCTTATGTATATATGATGCGTGCCCGTGGTGCGAAATTTACTGGAGTAGTGTAATAGTAGAAATTTTATTTTGGATAGTTGATGACAGGTGGCAGGCTTAATCTACTTATGAGAGAGAGAGAGAGAGAGATCAGAGAGAGAGAGAGATCAGAGAGACGTAGCAGTAGTGCTAATATTCGTAGCACACTTCACTTTCCCTTGAGCGAGACCGCGTACGAAACCTTAATCGCAAGGCCTCAACAACTTAATTAGGCAAACTCACGGCTCTCAGGGGCTCCGGAAATTACATTTGGTCACGTCAGATATATCGACGTATGACATGACACTTATTGAAAGCTAGCTCTTGTAGCCAAGATAGAACCGTGCAAACTCCAAACAAGCAAATTAACAAATTACAAAGAGAGACAGCCAAACAACCACACAGGCTGCGAGACAAACGGCATGACGATCGATTTTTAACTACACCACTTTCTCACCACTTTTATAATTTCCTCACATTATTTATTAATTAATGCCACAAATAAAGATATATAGGACGAGTTTCTGCTGATCACTCCGTGCGCCCCCTTTATTTATTGCTACTACATATATACCCACCGAAGGTTAATTACCACAATCGAATCTAAAATAACTTAAAACTTCTGATTAAGAGTTGCACGGACCTACGTACGATCTCAGCTGGACCTTGACCTATACATGTACTTGCAGTATCGATCCCTCTCCTCCGCGATCTCCTGCTTTTCATGCGCAAGGAATGTTGTGCGGGTCCTCGCTGACATGAACAGCGGCAGGGGTCAGAAACTGCGCCGATTGTTGCTGCTGCTGCTGCTGCTGCTGCTGCTTCATGAGGGAGACCCTCTTACAAAGTCTAACAGGCTCGCCGACGACGAGGGGGATCACAGGGAGGTTGTCGCAATTGCAAATCTCGATCATGAATCCGTCCGGGTCGTGGAAGAAGAGCTGATCCACGTAGACGCCGCCCTCCTCCACACGCTGCTGGATGTAATCTATCTCCATCTCCTTGAGTTTCTTCTCCACCAAGGCCATGCTCTCACACTGTCATCAAACAGATCAGAGTTGCAGGGAGGGTTAGTTTAGTCATTTCCATCGGAAGCAAATTAAATTTATATAAGTGCTCGCGCGGTAGATGGATGCATGCTTAGATGGACAAATTTAGCAGCTACTAGAAAGACAAAGGAAAAGGCTGCAGATAATAACAAATTATCGGCGTAAAATATTTAATGGATGTTTGGGCGACCGCGGTGGTGGGGGTGCATGGTGGCCACGAAAGATTAAAGTTAAGCCTAGTGATGACATGCGCACTCTCTCAGGCTAGCACACTTGGCTCAGGCTCACATACGACCAACAGGTTGAGCCAAAAGTGGAGAAGCGTGCATGCGTGTCCAACCGAAGGAAGTAGAGCGTGCCGCACTTAGCACCACATAATCATTAATAAGTCAATCACAACTTTCTCTTTTTTTAAAAAAATATATGATAAAACTAAATTTTTTAATAATTATGATGGGATGGATCAATTCAAAAAAAATAATTTTATTGGCTAAGAAGGATACGTCAATAATCAATCATATATATATAACTCGTGTATTCTAGATATTTTTGTCCAACCGACCCACTATAAGGTAGGACGACGGCAGTCTGCGTGCCCCATTTCCCTCACGGCCGCAGTCTGGCTGAAGACTTCGTGAAGACAGTTAAACAAAAATATATTCCCTGCCAGGTCCCCCGACTTTCAGGACGCTATAACTTAGTCCCCGTAGTAATTAACCAACTGTACTGTAACAAAGCCCCGGTATATTTTGCTCATTATAATTACCTCTAGTGTTAATTACTCTGTACTCGATCCATCACCATATATAATTATCTTAACCCTAACACACGACCTTTTTTCTTATTAAAAATACTATTATATTCGCAGAACGTAATAATTTTGTAATATATTACTTGCTGGTACAATATTATTTAATTAAAAAAAAAAAGTGTGGGGCATGCACGTATAAGCTTTGCGCACAATAAGGCTTCTTTGACAGCAAATCATAGCAAAAATGTATATACGCAGCACGTAAGGAAGCTAAAAGGCTGAGTAAGTTCCGTAAAGAAGTTGCAGTATCCCGGAAGTATATATGGAGGTAGGCTATCAAAATTAAAATTGAAAACTACTTCCTCATCAGAGAACTAAAAGACAAAAATGGAGAACCAGAGACTCTCATCCCAACAGTCAAATTAAAAACATTAAACACAAAAGCAATGCTAGCTAGTGCTACTTTTCAGTTATAATGGTCCAACTCTATTATGCAAGAGCTCATATCTTTTTATTACTAAAGAATTAGCAAAAATGTTTAAATCCTAAGAGATAGAATTATAACATTTGAACTAAGACATGTAATTATTCAACTCTTTTTTTTTTTTTTGAGAGAGAGAGAAAGATAACACGCTATCCGTTTCGTTTTTTTTTTTTAGAAATAAACTAAGCTGAAAAAGTAAATCAATTAGCTAGGATTGGAACTTGGGTGCAATCAATTGGTCTTTGGCTTTCGACTCTTCTTTTGCCTCGGGTACCAACCACCGAGCTCTTTATAACTTGCGCTAGGGACAGTCGGTATTATTCAACTCTTTTTGGATTATAGATACAATATTTTTTAGTAAGAAACAAAAACTTGCACATGTTAGGTGGGGCTGGACAAGTGAGTTAATGAAAGAGACTTGAGCTCCCATAAGATGCACACAAAATGATACAAGAGCTGAAAGTGTTCTACTTTAAAGTAATAGAGAAATGGAACACGGCATGTTTAATTTCTGATGCCTGAGCTATAGTTGGTTGTGCGCTATCAGCAAAAATCTTCTGTTCGGCAAAGGGAGGGAGCCAATAGAACCAGATTGCGAGCGCATCAGAAAATGAATGAAGGGCATTAAATATAAAATATTGAAATAATCTATATATATATATATATAGTTAGTTAATTTAGTTTTTAGAAAAAAAAAACTTAAATAGTTACGTTACAAGACCGACCCTCTAGCAGCTGCTTAAAAACTTTCATACCAAATTGATTGCTCCGCAGATACAATTTACGATCGAAAAACATACAAACAAATTAAGTACCTGGAAGGAGATGTGATTATCTTTGGGATTAATCTCCGCCTTTTTCGGCATGCTCTCCGGATCTTCAGATTGCAGCAAGTGGATGCCGATGCCATAATTGAACAACCTTTTTTAATCACAAGCAAATTAAGTGATCATGCAGCGACCCGTACAGGGAATTTGGTCGATCATTAATGAACCGGAACATTCTTTCTTTCTTTCCTTTTTTTTTCTCTTTTTTTTCGTTTTCCTTTTCTATAAGGATTTTTTTTTTCCTTTTTTGAAAAAAAAAGAATAAAAAAAAGAAGAAAAAAAGAAAGAAACAAGGAAAAAGAAAGGGAATTAAGAGAGCTAGCGTACGTACCATGCGCCATCAAAATCGAAGGAGCCGGGCCTCCTGATGGGGGTGAAGCCAAGTACCTTGTGGTAGAAATGGAGGGACCTCTCAACCGATCTGCAAACCATGGAGACGTGGTTCAGCGAGGCCAGAGGCAGGGCGTCTGCACCCTTCCTTTCCAACATCCTCACACTCCCTTAATTACTCTCTTTAATCGACGAACTATCGGTCGGTCGGTCGGTCGGTCGGTCGGTCGGTCGCCCGGAGCGATCACGAGCTAGATAGCTCGCTCGCTCGCTAGCTATGTATGTATGTATGTACTTTGGACGATGGGATGGTTCGCTCGCTTGCTCGCTTGATCTCCTATATATATATATATATCTTAATTATACATAGTGCATGGTTTAATGAAATTACTCGATGCTTTATTCTTTGATCGCCCCAACTTACAATTAAGAATGAGTACTAGCTAGCTAGCTTAATTAATTGGAAGATCGAGTACAACACGCACGAGGCGCCCCAAAGGACAGGAATTGGGGAGGCGGAGAGAGAGAGAGAGAGAGAGAGAGAATATTATTAATTGAGGGAGGAGCCTGGACGATCGAGGAGATCGATGGGGAGAGAGAAATATGGATGGATCGATGGGGAGAGAAATATGGCGAAGGTAGCGGCGGAGAGCTCTCTCTAGTTAATTAAGCCGGGTGCTCGCTTGACTGTATATATCGATCGCACTGCCACTAATACCATATGAAATTATGCGAGTGCACTCTGTTACTTATATAGTACGGGGATCTGATGGCCTGGACTGGACCCGGGGGTGGGGGCCTCCTTGGCCCCATGCACCATTTTCACTTAGCCAGAGAGAGGGGGTGAGGGATGGTAGCGGGTGGTGGCCCACCGTGCGAAAAATTTTAGAATATAACATGTATATTGGTGACGTGTGGCATAACAAATCAATCAAATATTTTTTTTAGAAATATATGTCTCATCATAATTGAAAAAAATATTTTTATTATATTTTTATTTGAAAAGAAGAAATATGATGGACTTATCATTAATGACACGGTGCAAGTGTGATAGTATAGAATTCCTCCCACCGTGCATGATCCTACGTGGCAAGGCCATGTGCTTCGGACACGTACGTGGATCCACGTTGGTGTTATCCAGAGGGTTCACTTGCGTGCTCGAGCCCATTGGGTTAGCCTCAGTTCGGTGTGTATTTACACGAGCTACATGCGCTTACGGGGGGGTCCGAAGCTGCCGGGAAACTACGTACTACCGAACATCCCGCATGAGTCATGCCTATCTCGATCAGAAGGCCAGCTGATCATCAGTTTTCATCGTTTAACCGCTTTTTCTTTTTTTTTTTAATTAATTATTTCAATTTTGGACTATTTATTTTACTCTTATCTTTTTCGATTAATAAGTGACGATCAAAATACTAGCAAAATATGAGGAATTCTACACTGTCACACTTGCACCACGTCATCAATAACAAGCCAATCATATTCCTTCTTTTTAAACAAAAGTACAATAAAAATACTTTTTTACAATCATGATGGGACATATATTCTTAAAAGAATTAATTTGATTGGTTTGTTACGTCACGTCACTAATATACCCGTTGCATTTTAGAATTTTTCGTAACATATACGGTGCATATCTAACCTAATTATTTTTTTGAACAATTTTCTACAAGGTGCAGTACGTCCCCAAAATGTAGTGAAAACTCGTACGGTGCGGCAAAAACAATCAAATCCTAAATCTGTCCAAGGGATTGATGTTGATTTCACTCTCGTCACTAGAAATAATGCAAACCCACAAAATGACCAATAGTTTTTTTTTTTTTTTTTTTGTGAAAGATAGATAACACGCTACCCGTTTCGTTTATTTCATTTAGAAATAAACTTAGCTAGAAATGTGAATCAACTAGGATTCGAACTTGGGTCTCCAAAATGACCAATAGTTGAAACTCTTTTAGTTGACGCTAACCTAACTTTCTATCACCGAAATACCAAAAATTTAACAAAATCGTATTGAAAATACTAAATAATCAACTCTCTGTTTTAAGTATATGAAGCCAGAAAGAAAACAACTTTTCTGTTTACAAGTGTTAATAGGGTTATATTTTAGCTGTGCCTAAAGCAGTAAACAAATGGATCACAGGGCATATGTCTAAAATGGTACATACAAAGAACAGCCGCATATATATATAGCTAGACTGGTATACTATCGGTAGCACAGAGGTTTTCATGCTACCAAGTTGTTTTTAATGATTCGGCTCCCAAATTGACGATCGGCTCTATTAGCCTTGATCTATGCTATTGAAAGTATTTGGAAACTAAATTTCATAATTTTTCGACATTATTTGGCTGTTGATTAAAATGTCTCAAAATTAACAATTTTAATAGTAGATGTGATGCGTTTGTGAATTTAACGGTGTAAAATAATCGAAATCTGATGATTTTTTTTTTTTTTTCACTATTTAGATTAAGATCAGTATCTCTGATCTTAAATTCAAGTCTTTTATCATCATTTTTTATAAATTTTTTATTTTCAGCCGTTTATTTTTAAACTATTCGTTTGATAGATAAATGATGCCAAAAAATTATGAAATTTAATTTTCAAATACTTTCAATAGTATAGATCAATCCTAACAGAGCCGATCGTCAATTTGGAAGCTGCATCATTGAAAATAACTTAGTAGCACGGAGGCCTCTGTGCTACGGATAGTATATCGAGGCGTAGTGTGTGTGCGTGTGCGTCTCTATCTCTCGTCGTCTGCGTGAGTTAGGAGTATGGGGTGTATAATAGTGGAGGTATATATATAGTATTATATTATCCAAATAACGTTGAATCATACAGTTGATTCAGTATAAGTCTGTTTGGCCCGTCCATAAGAAGTATAATTACTATCATGATAAGAAATATGTAAAAGTATTTTAATAAACAATTACTGACCAAATTAATTGGGTAAGATCAATCTTACTAGGCAATGGTTACTAGGCTCTCTTGTTTCTGGTGCATGGGTTCCCATTATGAAAAAGTGTGTATCGTAGGGTGTACTTTTGTAGGAGTAGAGCTAGAGATGACTGTTAGCCATTTGGGTTCGAATCTATATAAATTAAACAAATATTCTCGATATATTTAGTATCTTGGAATTCTTAAGTGAGGGTTACTATTGATGCTGCATTAGCGTGTGTAATTGCTAAGTAATATAATATTTGGATTGCAGTATTATAGTTGTTTACTTATAGTTTGTTCTATCTAGTAATTTAGTAAGTGTAACAGAGTGAAAATAGTAGCTAGTCATATTTCGTAAACTTTTTCTTTCATTTACAAACAATTTTTTTTTACCAAATTTTATTTTAAATAATTTAATTTTTAAAATTTTAATTTTAAATTTTAACAAAAAGGTGAAGATGGTGTAATGTGTGTTGCGAGTGTGGTAAATGATTAAATATGAAGTTTCTTAAACTTTAACAATCTTAAAATATAAATATAAGAGTGGAGTATATAAATAAAAAAATAAAATTAAATTTAAAATTCAGAAATTTAAAATACAAATTTGTATTTAAAATTTTAAATTTTAAATTTTAACAAAAATATAAATTTAATGTTTTAATTTAAAATATAAATATGAAATTTCTAAATTTAAAATCTAAAATTTAAATATAAATATATAAAATTAAAAAATTAAAAATTTAAATTTGAAAATTAAAAATTAAAAAATTAAAAGTTGACAATTCAAAATTTTAAATTAAATTCTTTAAAATAATGTATTGAAAGGGTTTGGAGAGTTAGAGGGTAAAATTGTCATTTTATATAATATATAGTATTACTGGTTTTCAGTAATACAAGATACACAACCCCCTCTCGTTAATATTTTCGGTGTAATCCTGCTCGATTTGTAATGCTATATTAACGACTAGATTACATAGCGGATGAACCAAACACAGTAATCCTGACAGGATTATTTGTAATCCTGCTAGGATATAACTCAAACCAAACGCACCCTTAGAAGCACCAACTCATTGGTGCTTCTAAATTTCTAGCCCTACTATTCAATTGCTAATACCGCTTGAATCAAATACTATTCCATTTACCGCCACCTACCATCATCTATCACTATCATCTCAACCCTACATCTCTCCATCCAAGGTCTAAAAATTCAAAAGCACCAATCCATTGGTACTTTTGGGAGTATTCTAGCCCTACTCGTATTTAGGATCTACGATTTTCGAAGAGGCAGTTTTTTTTTTTTTTTTTTAAAAGAAAACTTGAAATTTTTGTAGAATGAATTATAGAGGTTTGTTTTATCTTTGCAACCCGATGAAGCTAGGCCCATAGTCAAACTGTCAAAGTCACTAGAATTAATTTTGTATTTTATTCTCTTCTTCTTCTTTTTTTTTTTTTTCCTCCTTATTCTTTTGGATGTTTCGTATACGATAAATTAAGAAGAATTTCAATCGCGAACTTGTTTCGTAACGACGCCGGGAATGAGCTTAAACGATGAATAGATGACAAATGACTGAGCTGGCGGAGCAGGTCAAGTCGATGATTTCTCCATCGGATAGGAATTAGGAAAGCCTGAGAAATTGGATTTCGCAGCGCCGTCGGATGGGATCAAAAAAGGCGGACGCTGCGGACAGCACATGTATACAGTTGTCTCGGACGAGTTGGAACAATTAATTAACTCGCTCGCGAACGAACTAGCTATTTGAGATATATAATTTCGAGAGTTAAAGCTACCTTCATGTGCAGCTACGTAGACGTAGGTGGTCATTTATTGATTAATTAATAAACCTTAGTGGATTGCTTGATGTACAGCCACTTCCACTAAAGCATTAATGGACGGACAAAATTAAATGGGCCGGCCGGGATGGCGTATGCTACTCGCATGCAAGCGTGCTTGCATGTTTCTTCGGTGGCTGTCCTAGCTCTGTCATTTTATAACATAACATACATAGGAGCTCTGTCTTTTCTCTTTTCCTTTTCTATTTCTTTCTTTTTTCTTTCTTTTTTTCTTTTTTTTTTCCTGTATTTCGAGGTCTGGATGCCTCAACTTGTAGCTAAGTTCACTTCCTAATTGAATGAAGCGGTAGCTGTTCTAGCTCTGTCTTTTCTCTTTTCTTTTTTTATTTTTTTTTTTCTTTCTTTTTTTCCTTATATTTCGAGGCCTGGATGCCTCAATTTGTACTTAAATTTTCTTCCTAATTGAATGAAGCGATAGCATGCTACATTTTCTCAAAAAAAAAAGAAAAAAAAAAACATAGATAGGAGCAGCGTATATAAGATTAAATTTCAAACCGCTAGCTTTTTAAATTACCAATCTATTATTGAAAATTAATATGCAGACAAATGTCGACCTGGATCTAAATCGCTGGCTTCCTTGTTCAATCTAATCGTCAGATCGAGTCCAAATTAAAATGGCTGGGTCGTACTGCCAGACTTCCATTCTTAATTGCTTTGTCCTGATCAACTTAATAAATTAAATCAGAAAATATTAATCCACTTTAATTAGCTAGCAAGAAAATCTAATACAACACACACACACACACACACACACACACACACACACACACACATATATATATATATATATAATATCCAATTAACCTTTCTCATACATAATATCCACGCACGTAATATCTACGCATTTCTCAAATATCTCTTCTAATCTTTTCTCATCATTTCTCAAAAATTCTCTCAATCTATCATAATTTTGAATTAAACATATCATCGCATTTAAATTTAAATATTAAAATGGATCAAAATTAAATTTTAAATCAAATATGAATTTTATTGCGAAAATGTCTCTATCACTTATGATTAAACATATATAGGCATTACACAATTTATTTATT
>NC_033630.1:96092-98621 GCF_001540865.1 Ananas comosus | reverse complement strand
TATTGAATGGCTAATTATCTAGTTTGTGCGACTATATATTTATTGTTATCATTTGATCAAGTTGAATGATAGTTGGTTTGATACTTTTTGAATTATTATTTAATATGATTGATTGTCTTTTTTTTGAACATATGTAAAATAATTATACAAGTTAATGCATATTAGAATATATTCCTTAATATAGTCTAGATATTCTAATTGTTCTCAATATATCATTACATATAATCAACATATATTTAAATATATTTAAAATAATATTTTATTTAAGTATATCCCGCGTATCGTATCCTAGAAGTTTTAGAAATTGCCGTATCACCGTATCCGTATCGTGTCGTATCCGTATCCCCGTATCCGTATCTGTGCAACATATAATATATATATATATATACTTGCGCACAAGCTAACTAGCTTATAGCTAGCTAACTGCAATTAATTAACACCCACACGGCCAGTTATATAATTGAGTAGGGGAACACGAAACAGCCATACTAATACTACAGTTGAACTAATTTCTTAAAATCTTAAACTGGAAGAGTCCCCACCAAATTAAGTAGTTCTAATTGTTAATTAAATTAAATGAAACGATCGTATTTCTCTAAAGGCGTAAATTATCTGAGAATATTCTTTTTAATATTTATACTATATATATCATGCTTTGATGCTATATTAAATAATATGAAAATAAACCATAGATTATTTCTGAAAAATTTAAGCTTTCAAGATAAATATTTTTTAAATATTTATATTCAATAAAAACAGAGAAATAATTTAAGCAGAAAAAGAATGAGAAAAAAAAACTTCGTAAGAAGCTGGAGCAACATGCATGCTTAATTGCTAGCTAATTTATATGGCCTACAAGGTCATGCATATGATTGGACGCTACGCAGTAAAACTCACCCTTATTGAACGGCAGCAGCACAACAAATTAAGGATCTAACACCTTCCAATATAATGTTTCCTCTTTTATGCGATTATTGGAACTAATGCGCGCTTCTGCATCCTCTTTTTATCTTCTATTGGAACTAATGTTTCCACCTCCTTTTTCTTTTCTTTTTCCTTTTTTTTTTAACTATTTGCTAGATTTTACTTGTTGTTTTTATCTTCTATTCTTTCCTATCTTTTTTCTTTCGAGACCTGACTGTCTCGCTCTTGTAGCTAAATTCAGTGTTTTATTGGATGAAGTAGGTAGCGTGCTATCCTTTTTTCAAAAAATAAAAAAAAACTTTTGCATCCGAACTTGTAGTTAATTGTTGAATTATTGTTTGTGGATGAGGTCGCAGCATAAAATAATATGTGGTCTCCTGTTTATGTGCAGGATTAAAGACTAATTTGTGGTCTCCAACTCTTTACCGTACTAAACTACGTACGTTAAGTAGGTATCGTGATTAACAAACAAAGAGTCTTGAGCTGGAAAACACGCAGATGATGCAATTCATGTTAGAAATAATATTAGTGATTAATAGGATTATTTATTTTGTCTTTAAGGTGGTTAACGTATATAATTAGAACTCTATTTCGTATTCTATAAATTACGTGGCTGGAGCACGTTCCCTAATTGGATGAAGCATGGAGGCACCGAGCAGCAATTGGATGGCCATAATTCCCTTCGCTTATGGATGTAGACTTCGATTAAATATCCCTTCACTTACGGATGTAGACTTCGATTAAATATCCTCTACCTTTGCACGTGAATAAGTCAACATTTCGTATTGAAGATAAGTGCAAATTTATATGCATTTTTTAATATTTCAAGGGCATGCGCGCTATACGGAGTTTAATTTCTAGAGGAATTTCTATGAATATCTAATTTTCCAATGGCTCATGTGTAAAACATGATATTGCATGAAAAGAGTATATATATATATATACATATAAATATATATATATATATATATATATATATATATATATATATATATATATATATATATATACACATATGGAGAAGAACAGTACCATTTTATATATATGCTCCTCACAATTTGACCTTTCACTTTGAAATAGGTCTAAGACGAGGAGTTAAATTTATACGAAGATAATGATCCAGAGTCGAAGTACAAAGATTTGAATTCAATGTACTCTGCTATTGTATGAGCAACTGTTTAACTCTAAAAACTCAATATCCGCTATACCTGCGACAGATGCTTTATTCTGAAGAACTCAAACCATATATATGCATGCAAATTAAGATATGTTTACAATTAACATATGATGTAGGAAGCTAGAGTTGGCTTAGCATGCATGAAAGAGAGAGGAAGGAGAATTTTACATGCACTACTACAACAACAACAACTACTACTACTACCTTCTCCTCATAGAGTTGTATCCGGTGGCCGCACGAAGGGCATGTCTTGATCAATCTGGCGTGCGACTCACCGCCGATAATGGCGGTCGACAAGGCCGAATTCTTGTCGTTGTCGGTGCGATCGCCGTCGCCTCGGCTGTTGTTGCACCATGTCATCTTTCTGTCTCTCCTCTCATAATACTCCCCACCACTTCATCATCTTTAATGTGAAATAAAACCTCTCT
>NC_033630.1:95146-95811 GCF_001540865.1 Ananas comosus | reverse complement strand
TATTTTTTTTTACAGATTAATCATAACCGTTTGTTTTTATTTGAGATATTTTTAACATATTAATCATAACCATTCGTAGGTAATATTATTTTATTCCTTTTTGGATTCCGTCTGTCATTGTCGGAATTCCTATACGCTTATATATATACTAGTAAAATGTACGTGCAAATGCCCGTAATAATTATTAGAAAAAGTTATAATTTTTTTAAATTATTTTTTAATTTAGGCCATATTTTATATGATTGCCAAATATGTATCTAAAAAATTTAAAATAATAAATCACGCTATTAAAAAAGTTATGCTTTAAATGATAAATAGTTAACAATAATCTCTAATGCAAAAATTACTTTTGAAATTAAATAGAAAAATAAAATCTGTTAGGAAATAAAATTTTGAAATTAAATAGAAAAAAAAAATCCGTTATCTTAAAAAAATATATATTTTGAAATTAAATAGATAATATCTAAAAAAAGATATTTTAAAATAAAATAGGAAAATATCTTTTATAGGATTTTCACACTCGTAATCTGTTATAGAAAACTTACTTCTGAAATTAAATAGAAAAATTTATATTTTACGATTTTCACATCTCTAATCTGTTATAGAGAACTTACGTATTCATTACTGTTTTTATTTCTATTTTTATTCTTATATTTAAAATTTTT